>NW_007726450.1:220626-227431 GCF_000696425.1 Galeopterus variegatus | reverse complement strand
TGAGATTTGGGGATTATTTGTTACAGCAGATTGCCTACACTTGTTAATATAGTGTTTGTCCTGGTAAGAGAACTGAATGAACCCATCTACAAATTGAAAACCACTTTCGGTTAGCCAGTCATTAATAACTAATATTGGATGCTTCCTGTGATAGCTTCCAAATCCATGAGAGAAATTATTTAAGCATTAGAGGCATCTATTTAGCATAGAATAAAGTTATTATTGAACACTAATAAATACAGTGCTGAGAGGTCGATTAAACAGAATGAATTAAACCCAAAAAAGTCAGGAGGGAAGCTATTCCTTAACTGTAAGTCCAAGCATGTGTGTCCATGAAGAATACCAAATGGTAGTTTTCTCAGTGTTGAAAAACAAAACAGTGTGGGCTTGAACCAAACACCGGAAGGGTGACTTGAATTTACATGTCAAATAACTTAACTTTTTTTCTTTAAGTAAAACGAGTAATTTCTTTACTTTCATTTGAAGATCTTTAAAAAAAATTGCCATGGTATTAGTTTAAATTTCTAATCAGACACTTTTTAAAAACAGTTTTTAATTGTTTTACTATATGAGAAACACAAGGCTTTGCAGCCTTGGTTGCTAAAGAACTCTTCTGCATGTTAGTTGGCAAAATTCGTTCACATACTTAGTAAATATTGTTAAGAGAATCACTAGGGCATATAAAAGTCATGTTGTAGCTAAAATAACTGAAAAGAAGAGTTTGCTTCATTCTCCTAGGTAGGATAAGGGGGAAAACTCAAGGCCTTGTATTTGGAACAAATCCCCTGACCTGGTGTGCTGGAGGCAGCTACATTCTCAGTGGCCACGGGGAATCAGCACATTCAGAAGTAGCTCTGCAGTCGGAGAGCCCTGGCTTCTATTCCTGGTTCCTCTGTTTTCTTGCTGTGGGACCTCTTAATTTCTCTGAGCTATGGTTTCCTCATATTAAACGGGAATACTATTATCTCCCCCTAGCAGATTCCTGGTTGTCTCTAAGAACTATTCTCATTTTCTGTCACACTACTAATGTAGCATGGTTCATGACCACCCAGTTAAAGATTATATTTCTCAGCCTCTGTTGTGACTAAGTAGATCCGATATGTACCCTTTCCCTCTGGGAGGTGATGAAAATTGAAGCAGCTACCTTGGGAACAGAGATAGAGTTTGCCTGTTGAGGGTGACAGAGACTGTGCCTTCATAGGGTTGGTGTGTGATTAAGTGATATGCTATATGAAAGTGTCTTATCTGGAGTCTTTAGAACAATACTGCAAGCTTTGCTAGACAGGAGGAAGTAATTAGGGTTGAAGTACAGAGAAGTCAGAAAACAGCAAACAGAACTGGGTAAAATGTGCTTTCAGATGAGAGGGTAGGTGGGCTTCAGGGTGCAGTACTGTAAGAGATCACCATGCATGGATTACCAGACAGAAGCCCATGATCCAAAAGTCTGGGTAAAATGTGCTTTCAGATGAGAGGGTAGGTGGGCTTCAGAGTGCAGTACTGTAAGAGATCACCATGCATGGATTACCAGACAGAAGCCCATGATCCAAAAGTCAGAAGAAGGGACTCAGTCGTGGGTCAGGAAAATCAAGTATCAGAGCCCTGGGCCAAGAGTCCAGGAGCAAGAATTTAGTAATATTGACCAACATAGTGGCAATATAGTAGCACCGTCAATGAAAGTACTAATAGTAATAAAAATAACTATCACTTATTGATAGTCTGTGTGCCAGTCTCTACTCTAGCAACCCTTTGTAAGTGTTTTTAAGATTATAATTTATACTCACATAATCTCCATTTTACAGATGCTCAGAGATGTGAATGAAGTCTTTCTGATCAAGATCTCTTAATAAATGGCTGTTGAGATTCAAATCTGGAACTAGCTGGCTCTAAAACCCGAACTCTAAGAACTACCCAGTAATGAAGTAGTGTTTATCAAGTACACACAGTAGCAGAGGGGTCAGTAAATGTTAGCTGTTATTATCCAGGCAAGGGATTGAGTTTCCAGAAGCAGAAACAAGATCAGCGCTAACCTGGAGACTCTGTGAGGCCAGGCTCCTTATATAGTCTCTGTGTGTGTGCAACTGGGTGTGTTGTACACACACAAGTGTGGAGGGGTACATGGGTGGTCTGCTGGTAAGGAAAATTGACTCACGTTGGAGAGTAAAAAAGTGAGTCAGGGAGAAGAGTTATTCCTAATCTCAAGCATTCTTCTTTCTCTTTAATTGTATGGGGAAGGAATGAGATGCTTTGATAAGGGGGAAATTGGAAAGGCAAGCTAATACTTTCCTTGATTGTCACAGAATCAGAGATTTTTAGAGCCGGAAGAAGATTTTACAAACAATCTAGTGTCCAACCCTCTCCTTATGGAAGTAGGCAAAGGACATTCAGTGGGATTTTTTAAATAATCACCAAATGCTGAGAAATAAGCAAACTCAAAAGGGCTTTTAACACAAAGCACTTGAAGTCACAGAGAAAGGTTTGAACTTTAGAGAAGTAGGGTGAGTCAGAAAGCACTTCATACTCATGACAATGTCTGAGATTAAGGCTAGAATATGTGTTGATAGTAACAGATGTAATAGAAAAACTTATATTAGGCTTTGGTGTTCTTTTTCTTAAGATTTCTTAAACTATTTTTAAATAGAGTATTGCATTATTCTGATATCTAGATGGTAATAGGATATGAGGATGGTTTGGCCATTTTTATAAAGAACTATCTTTTATTTTTTATTTTATTTTATCTTTTATTTTAATTTATCAATATACAATTTAGTTGATTTTCATGTCCTTTTACCAATACCCCCCCCCCAAGAGCTATCTTTTTAAACGTAAGGTGCATAAATATGTGGAAGCTTATTTGAATATCAGGTACACAGTATTTTTAAATTGATATAGAAGAATATACGTAAGTTATAAAGCCTAGTAATAAAATACACAGCTGTGGGCCTCCCACCAATGCCATGCACATCACCGATGTCCACAGTGGAGGCAGCCACTCTCCTGAATTTTGTGTTAATTGTTCTTTTGTTACTCTTAGAGATACCCAGTATTTCAGGTACCTCCACTACCATCATCTCCTAAAAGTAGGGTCCCAAATAATGGGAAAGCATTATATTGTAAATCAGAGTTGCAAACTGATAACAAATGCTATATTTCTTAATACATTTTTGCCTAAATTTAACTTGTCTTTAAAATTAGCTAATGCTGCTTTTCACAGATGTGGAAGATGTGAGTAACTTATGAGTTCCTTCAACTGCCAGAATCAACAACAGAATTAAACACATGGTATGCCAGTTAAACTCTATAACAAATTAATAAACTTGGTCTCAGCTTTATAGGGATTATAATTCCAAAAGGGCTAATGCCTAAAATAATTACATATTGAAGGACTGTTTTCCATGTGGCAGATTTTGAATAATGGGGAAAACCTCCCGGCTTACTTCACCGTTCTTTAAATCAGAGATCCCAATTTTTCCCTAGTGAAATGCTATATTGCGCTTCTCAAAATGATTCTATTTTTGCAGGTGCAATGTGGGCTGAGGAAATTCTGCAGAGAGGGAAAGACATCGACGGGAGCAGTTATGGCCTCATTGGCTTCCCTGCTGGAATTAGGACAGGGGCGGACAGAGAGCCTGAGCATGTAGGGGCACCAGGAAAGACTTCAGGATCCACCACAAGCCACATTGGACCTACAGGACCTCAGTTAACCCCATGATATCCGAGGAGTACCACAGGTGGTAGGTGCTCCATCTTAATACTGCTTGGTCTTTCCAACAAAACATCTGGACTTGGTTCATTAAACAGAAAGAAACATGGGAACTAGAGACCTGGAGCCAATGACGATTTAAGATCAGACATGTGACTTTGTCAGACAGTGGAGTGGAAATGGAGAAGAAAGGAGACAACACAAGGAAGTGCTGGCTTTGTCTTTCTCTCCAGGAGGGAGGGAGCGAGGGAGGGAGGGAAGGAAGGAAGGAAGGAAGGAAGGAAGGAAGGAAGGAAGGAAGGAAGGCAATGATGTTAAGCAACTTGTTTCATTATTTTGAATGGAGCGTTATTTTAACATCAATTTAATGTCAATGGTCTGAAAAGTAATGTTGGTTGTCTTATATTGCAGCTAATTTCAGCACATTTCTCTCTGCTTCTGATTCTGTGTTCTGGAAACAATGTTCCAGTAGTAACACTGGCAAAATTCTTTGAATGGAGGTGAACTTGGCTAATATGCCAGTGCCTCCACTAAAACAGTTATTTATGTTGTGCTTTGCTTAAAGGTGGCCACGTGCTATTGAGAGTGTTGCTGTGAAATTCCTCCTGATTAGCAGATTTCATAGGCGTTCCTTTGCCTGGCTGGAGAGTTGTGCCTTGCTCATGAATTGCATGGAAATATAATGTGGCTCTTCACTGCTCACACCTGACCTTGCAGTCGTGTCTGCACTGAGCAATTCCTGTGGTTCTGTTCAGATTCTAGATCCTTAACCAGCCTTATTCTGATTAACTTTATTCTAATCAGTGGATTAGATAGACAGAAAAGGCAAAGAGGGGAAAAGGTGGAAAAGACAGTTTTTGAGATTAACCAGGGGCTTATTGAAAGGCAAGCTACTATTAATTCGCATCATTTATGTCAGTAATAGAAGATGACAATGTTTTTAAGATCAGGAAAATTCAATATTTTACAATCAATCATATAGGAATAAGAAATCACTTAGACCCCTCAGAGATGGGATTATTACTTTCCTTCTGGCATGGGTAAATTCATGAAAATGGTTATTTCCCTAACTTTTTCGCTGGTCTTTTTTCCTTTTTCAAATTAACAGGACCTCCTGACTTATCAGCACAAAAAATATTTCTGTCAGCATCCAAAGAACATGGGGTTAGTATAAAAGGAGTGCAGTTATGTCAGCCTGTGTATGTGAACCTAGGCCTAGACACCCAGTGCTGCAGTCAATTTAAAAAGTTGCAGGCTGTCATGCTAATTAACTGTTGATAAGGTACAAATATCTTAGCACATCATAGGACAGGCAGATCGCACCTTTTGACAGGCAGCAGAAACCTCACATGGAAATATTTCATTGAATGTGAGTGTTAAGCTCTCTCTGCTTCCACCATCTTGCAATGTGAGACCCATGGGTCACTGTTGCCACCACCAGATGGACTTTGGACTTCCCAGCCTCAGAAACTGATGCGGCTGAGAAGATTCTTGGAAGTGGAACAAGCATGATTCTTTAGATGTAATCATAAAAGTTCCTTTAAAAGTGTCTTGAGGGGAAAGAAACATGGCGGCGGGAAGGGAGTGAGCCACCCGCGCCCCGTGCCGGCAGGATCCCAGAGGCCACCAGCAAGAAGAGGAACTCAGAAAGACTGATGGTGAGTCAGAATCTCTAGTGTCCTTGCTTGTGCCGGGGGTAGCTGTTACTACTCAGGTGGATTGCTCTGAAGGATTGCTGAGACCTTGAAGGGGACTTTCAAAATACAAGCACTGAGGTTTGGAGCATGCGCCATTTTGTGAAATTTACAAAATCTTCCCCAGGAAGAAGCCCCCGGAGCGGCTGCCACTCGGTGCCCGGCCTTGCTGCCGCTGCCCTCAGCGCCGGGCCAGGCTGCGCAGCCCCGCCACTGGAACTCGGGGTCTGGCGACTGTGGTTTTTGCTGGGAAGGGGGCTGTCGCCTCCCCGGCCCCAGGCACCGCTGGAACCGCGAGCCAGAGAGAGACTGAGCAGGCTGCGGCACGACCAAGAGCCGGGAGCAACAGGGGCGGCGAGAGGTGGCTGGGGCCGCTCTGGCTGTGGAGGCCGCCGCGGGGCGCAATGTGGGAGCAGTGCCAGCACCCCATCATATTCCCGGTAGTCAATTTTGGACTTGCCTGGCACTAGTGTCCCACTGAGTAGTCACTGAGGTAGCCATACCAAATTGGCAACCCCAGCAACATCTTAGTCAGGCAATAGTGTCAAACCTGTGGACTGTGAAACCCACTGCCACAATGAATAAACATCAAAAAAAAGACACCAGAAATATGAAAAACCAAGAAAGTACACCACCCAAAGTTAACAAATCTCAAGCTCTAGATCCTATAGAACAAGAAGCCCTTGAAATGACTGACAAGGAATTTCGAGTGATAATTCTAAGGAAACTGAATGAGATACAAGAAAACTCAGCTAGACAGCATGATGAAACGAGGAAAAGTATACAGGACCTGAAAGAGGAAATGTACAAGGAAATCAATGCCCTGAAAAAAAGTGTAGCAGAACTTGCTGAACGGAAGAAGCTATTCAGCAAAATAAAAAACACAACGGAGAGTTTAACCAGCAGGCTTGTCGAAGTTGAAGAGAGAACCTCTGAACTTGAAGATGGGCTGGTTGAAATAACACAAGCAGACAAAAAAAACAAAAAAGAAAAGAAAAAAGAATCAAAGGCATTGAAGAAAATCTGAGAGAGATATCAGACAACCTTAAGTGCTCAAATATCCGAGTCATGGGTATCCCAGAAGGGGAGGAAAAAGGAGATTGCATTGAAAACATATTCAACAAAATAGTGGTGGAAAACTTTCCAGGTATAGGAAAAATCACAGATCTTCAGATACAGGAAGCTCAACGATCTCCAAACGTACACAATGCAAAAAGGTCTCCTCCAAGACATGTTATAGTCAAATTGGCAACACTCAAAGACAAAGAGAGAATCTTGAGGGCCGGCCCGGTGGCGCACTGCTACAGTGCGCCTCTTGGGAGCGCGGTGGCACTCCCGCCGAGGGTTCGGATCCCACATACAGACCGGCCGCTCACTGGCTGAGCGAGGGGCGGGAGCAACACCAAGGGTT
>NW_007726450.1:195678-219925 GCF_000696425.1 Galeopterus variegatus | reverse complement strand
ATGTTATAGTCAAATTGGCAAGACTCAAAGACAAAGAAAGAATCTTGAGAGCTGCAAGAAAGAAACATCAAATCACCTATAAGGGTGCCCCAATCAGGCTAACATCAGACTTTTCATCACAAACCCTAAAAGCCAGAAAGGAATGGGAGGGTGTATTTAAAATACTAAAAGCCAGAGATTGTCAGCCAAGAATACTCTACCCTGCAAGGCTATCCTTCTGAAATGAAGGGCAAATAGTATATTTCTCAGACAAACAAAAACCGCAGAAGTTCACTACCACATGACCTCCCTTACAAGAAATTCTCAAGGGAGTACTGCGTTTGGTACCTGAAAAACAACTACCACTGCCATAAAAACCCAAGAAAAATCAAAACCCACTAGTATAATAAAAATGGCATCACACTAGTATAATAAAAATGACACACATGAAGAGAAAACAAACAAACGAAAAGGCTATCTACATCCTAAGGAACCAACAAACACANGGATGGGAAAAGATTTACCATGCAAACAGAAAAGAAAAATGAGCTGGAGTAGCTATTCTTACATCTGACAAAGTAGATTTTAATCTAAAAACCATAAAAAGAGATAATGAGGGACACTACATAATGATAAAAGGACTGATCCATCAAGAAGACATAACAATCATAAATATGTATGCACCCAATGTTGGAGCAGTCAGATTTATAAAACAAACTCTATTAGACCTAAAGAAGGAAATAGACACCAATACCATAATAGCAGGGGACATGAACACCCCACTGTCAATACTGGACAGATCATCTAGGCAAAGAATCAGCAGAGAAACACAAGATCTAAACAATACTCTCGACCAATTGGACATGGCAGATATCTACAGAACATTCCATCCAACAACCTCAGAATATTCATTCTTCTCATCAGCACATGGATCATTCTCCAGGATAGATCACATATTAGGACACAAATCAAGTCTCAACAAATTCAAAAAAATTGGAATTATCCCATGTATTTTCTCAGACCACAATGGATTAAAACTAGAAATCAATAATAAACAAAACCCTGAAAAGTATACAAACACATGGAAATTAAACAACATTCTACTTAACAATACATGAGTCCAAGAAGAAATCAAGCAGGAAATAAAAAAAATTATTGAAACCAATGAAAATAATGATACATCATACCAAAACTTGTGGGATACAGCAAAGGCAGTACTAAGGGGGAAATTTATTGCATTAAACGCCTACCTCAAAAAAATGGAAAGCTGGCAAGTGAACAATCTAATAAAGCGCCTTAAAGAACTAGAAAAACAAGAACAATCCAAACCTAAAGTTAGCAGAAGGAAAGAAATCATCAAGATCAGAGCAGAACTTAACGAAATTGAAACCCAAAAAACAATACAAAAGATCAACAAATCAAAAAGTTGGTTTTTTGAAAAGATAAACAAAATCGACAAACCACTTGCATGGCTAACAAAAAAAAGAAGAGAGAAGATTCAAATACCAGACTCATTCTATGAAGCAAACATCATCCTGATACCAAAACCAGGTAAAGATATAACCAAGAAAGAAAACTACAGGCCGATATCCTTGATGAATATAGATGCAAAAATCCTCAATAAAATATTAGCAAACAGAATACAACAGCACATATGTAAGATCATTCACCATGATCAAGTGGGATTCATCCCAGGGATGCAAGGTTGGTTCAACATATGCAAATCAATAAATGTGATCCACCATATTAATAAAATCAAACACAAGGACCATATGATCATCTCTATTGATGCTGAAAAAGCATTTGATAAAATTCAACACTCATTCATGACAAAGACCCTTTATAAATTAGGTATAGACGGAAAATATCTCAACATAATTAAAGCCATATACAATAAACCCACGGCCAATATCATCCTGAATGGGGAAAAACTAAAAGCTTTTCCTTTAAGAACAGGAACCAGACAAGGATGCCCACTCTCACCACTCCTATTCAACATAGTTTTGGAAGTATTAGCCAGAGCAATCAGAGAAGAGAAGGAAATAAAGGGCATTCAGATTGGAAAGGAGGAAGTCAAACTGTCCCTGTTTGCAGATGACATGATCCTATATATTGAACAGCCCAAATCATCTATTAAAAAACTCTTAGAGGTGATAAAAGAGTTCAGCACAGTAGCAGGATACAAAATCAACACACAAAAATCAGTAGCATTTCTTTTCACCAATAGTGAACAAGCAGAAAGAGAAATCAAGAAAGCCTGCCCATTCACAATAGCCACCAAAAAAATAAAATACTTAGGAATTGAACTAACTAAGGATGTGAAAAATCTCTATAATGAGAAGTATAAACCACTCCTGAGAGAAATTAGAGAGGATACAAGAAGATGGAAAGACATCCCATGCTCCTGGATTGGAAGAATCAATATAGTGAAAATGACTATACTACCCAAAGTTATCTACAAATTTAATGCAATCCCCATTAAAATTCCTATGACATTTTTCTCTGACATGGAAAGAACTATACAGTCATTTATCTGGAATAACAAAAGACCACGAATAGCCAAAGCAACGCTGAGCAAAAAAAATAAAGCTGGAGGTATTACTCTACCTGACTTTAAACTATACTACAAAGCTATAATAACCAAAACAGCATGGTATTGGTATAATAACAGAGACTCTGATCAATGGAATAGAATAGAGCACCCTGAAATCAACCCACGCACTTACTGCCATTTGATCTTCGACAAAGGCATTAAGTCTATTCACTGGGGTCGGGACTCCCTCTTCAGCAAAGGGTGCTGGGATAACTGGTTATCCATTTGCAGGAGATTGAAACTAGACCCACATCTCTCACCATTTACTAAAATCAACTCAAAATGGATTAAGGATTTAAATATACACCCTGAAACAATAAAACTTATTAAAGAAAATATAGGAGAAACCCTTCAGCAAATAGGGCTGGGCACAGACTTCATGAATATGACCCCAAAAGCATGGGCAACCAAAGGAAAAATAAACAAATGGGACTATATCAAACTGAAAAGTTTCTGCACAGCAAAAGAAACAATTAACAGAGCTAAAAGACAGCCAACAGAGTGGGAGAAAATATTTGCAAAATACATATCTGACAAAGGACTAATATCCAGAATATATAAGGAACTCAAACAACTTTACAAGGAAAAAACAAGCAACCCAATTAAAAAATGGGCAAAAGAGCTAAGTAGGCATTTCTCTAAAGAAGATATGCAAATGGCCAACAGTCATATGAAAAAATGCTCAACATCACTCAGCATCCGGGAAATGCAAATCAAAACCACACTGAGATACCATCTCACCCCAGTTAGGATGGCTAAAATCCAAAAGACGCTGAACGATAAATGCTGGCGTGGTTGCGGAGAAAAAGGAACTCTCTTACATTGTTGGTGGGAATGCATAATGGTGCAACCCCTATGGAAAATGGTTTGGAGGTTCCTCAAACAGTTGCAGATTGATCTACCATATGACCCAGCTATTTCACTGCTGGGAATATATCCAAAGGAATGGAAATCATCAAGTCGAAGGTATACTTGTTTCCCAATGTTCATTGCAGCACTCTTTACAATAGCCAAGAGTTGGAATCAGCCCAAATGTCCATCATCGGATGAGTGGATACGGAAAATGTGGTATATCTACACAATGGAATACTACTCAGCTATAAAAACGAATGAAATACTGCCATTTGCAACAACATGGATGGACCTTGAGAGAATTATATTAAGTGAAACAAGTCAGGCACAGAAAGAGAAATACCATATGTTCTCACTTATTGGTGGGAGCTAAAAATAAATAAATAAATTCACACGCACACGCAAACAGAAAGGACATTGTTGGGTGGGAGGGGGGAGCGGGAGGGGGTTTCAGTAATGGGCCACAATAATCAACCTCATTGTATATCGACAAAATAAAATTAGGGGAAAAAAAAGTGTCTTGAGGGGATTTTCCTTTTTCTGTATGAAAATGAAGGCATGACATTTCTTGCAGTTATTGGTAATAAAAAGTCTTACCGTCAAAACCCCCCCCCCCAAAACAAAAAAAAAACAAAAAAATGGGAGTATTAAGGTTAAAACACAACTTTAGCTGGGAAGAAGAAAACCCTCTTACTACAGCAAAACACATTTTCCGTCAGTCAGAAAAGGATGTGGTTCAAAGTAACAGTCCACACACGAATGGTGTCTTTATTGAATTATAGTGCTGACATTATATGCTCACATCCCAAAATAAAACCTCTATTACCACTTTCTTTTGGACTATATTCATTTATAGTGAGAGGTACATTGAAAAGTTCTTTTAGGATCAAGTGAATGCAAAATTACCTGAAATTGAGAAATTTTGTTTTAAAATTAGAATGGTGCTTACATATTAATTCAGGGTGTCGACTAACTTCACTTCACAGAAGAAATTAATATTCCATGGGAAAACTATTATAGGTGCTTTTCCTTAGAGGCAAATCTTAAATTTTTATCATAAGAATAAACTCAAAATACAGAATTAAAAATGGAGTGGTTTTGAGTCATGGTTTTAAAATAATGAAATTAACCCATTTTCTATAGGAAAATGGGGGTGTTACAACGTGGTTGATGTTAAACTTCAGAGCACTGGAGAGTCACAGTGTGTTGAGTGTTAGGCAGTGCTGTAGATTGAACATCCCCACAAAACTCATTGAAGCTTGCCCCTATTGTAACAGTGCTAAGACGGTGGGAAATACAACTAAGGTATTTGAAAGGTGGGGCTTTTAAGAGGTGATTAGATTGTTAGGACTATGCTCTTGTGAATGGATTGATCCATTCATGGAATAATTGGCTTGGTTCTGATGGCTTTATACAGAGGGAAAGTGAGCAGGTTAGCTCTCTCTTGCACAGTCCATTCTCACCATGCGAGTGACACCTTGAGTCACTGTAGAGAGTCACCACCAAGAAGGCCCTCACCAGATGTGTTCCCTGGACCTTGGATTTCCCAGCCTTCAAACTGTAAGAAAGAAATTTCATTTCTTTATAAATTACCCAGTTTCAGGTATTCTGTTATAAGCCACATTAATGGGGTAATTCAGGCAGTAACTTCATGTTCCTGAAAGTCTCCACTATTTTGCACACTGTAATTATGCTCATTTATATTTGAGTGCAGAAAGAATTACATCTGGGCAACTTCTTTAGAAGCACAGGGGCCTATAATGGCTGGCTGCCCCAAGAAATTAGAAATAGTGTTTTTTGGTTTTCTTTTTTCCTGGTAAGGGTAGTCCTAGGCAAAAGATTTCTATGAACAAAAATTGCTTTTAGTGCATTTTCCCTATTCACTCCCATTTCAGTGTGATTCTCCTGCATGCTCTCTGAATTCCCCATTATGGGCTCTCTCCTTGCTCTAGGATTTCTTGTAATTCTTACTGGGTAGTGTTGCACCCGAGCTCACTGCTCAGCAATTCTCCTCGGCCACTCTCAGCTTTCTCTAGGTATATCGCCCATTCTCTTTCAATCACACCAAAAGAAAAATCCCTTATTGCTGCAAATTTCTGTTCTCTAAAACTAGTTATTCTGATAACAAAAAAAATACATGCTTAAGTATTCATGCATGATAATTGATTCATGTGATATCCCTCCAGTTAGGATATTTGCATACCACTATGGTCTGAATATTTGTGCCCCCTCCCCAAAATCCATACATTAAAACCTAAACCCCAATTTGATAGTATTAGAAAGTGGGGACATCGAGAGATGATTAGGTCATGAAGATGGAACCCTCATGAATAGGATTAGACCCTTTATAAAACCGACCCCTTAGAGCTAGCTAGCCCCTTCCACCACATGCAGACACAATGAGAAAGTGCCATCTATGAATCAGACAGCAAGCCCTTGCCAGATGCAAAATCTGCTGGCACCTTGACCTTGAACTTCCCATCCTCTAGAACTGTTAGCCATAAATTTCTGTTGTTTGTAAGCACCCACTTTATGGTATTTTTGTTAAGGCAGCCCAAACGGACTAAGAAATATACTATTAGGGTTCATCTGGGAAAGATACCTTTTGTAATCTGAGTAAAACCAGATGCATTGAAAAAAAGTGTCCCATGGCCCATCAAGTTTGCATAATACTGCCTATTATGTCCCATCTACTGGAGATTCATAACATTTACTAGTTTTTCCAAGTACAGGTAAGTCCCACTGTAAAGACAGCTATTTATTTAAACCTGGGATTTCTCCAAATTTATAAACATTAATGAACATATTTGACTGTGTATATGTTCTTTTTTTCTTAGTATGACACCTGCTAATGCTCTGTGGACAACACACTTAGAGATATTTACTGCCCTAATCCAAAGTAGTGATTTGTCTGATGATGTGGATTTCAGATACTGTGGTAGCATTTTGGGGTAAGCATTTTGGAGTTAGAGACTCTTTTGATACTTCTAAAGTCACACTCTGTAAATAGCTGTCTGTTCCCTCTGTGAGTAGTTAACTGCCTTATGTAGTTTACCTTAGATGATCAATTCTGTTCTTAAGTTCATTCATACAAATCATTCACATATCCATCACACTAACAGAGAACTTTGAAGGCTTCTTCTAGCTGCTCATCCAAGGCAGAGGAGTGTGTAGCCACCAAGAAAGGCCTCATCTTGTTTTTCCCAGCAAAATGTTGAACATTTTTTTTTAACCTGGAGAAGAGATTCTGTGATATTAAATACTGTTGCTTTGAGCATGGAATTCCCACCAAATCCAATTCTGCAGGAGTGGTGATCATTGTTTTAAGCTAGAAAACTGACAGGCAATATGTTTTCCTTTGCCATGATCAATTCTGTTGGAGCAGCTCTGTGGGTAGGGGGGTGGCTGCATTCTCAAGGACTCAAGTTGCCATTTCAAACATTTCAAAGCTGCACTGAGTCAGCATGCATGTGAAATGGCTTCCTGTTATTTAGAGCAGTTTCTTTGCATTATTTGGGGTTAGGATGGAGAGGCTGTGCACAGGAAATTGCATCTCTTTCCCGTGCTTTTGGCAGATTGGTGGTGTAGCTACTTTTCATTTGGAGCCCATTTTTATTCCCTCATGAGCAACTCTGTCCAGAGTACACTCTAACTCTTTACCTAAGGTATTAGTGTCACCTAGTAAATTTGAACCTTGCTTAGGATGGCATCAATAATTTTATTCCTCTATAAATTAAGTTGGAAAGAGGTTGGAAAGAGAAAACGTAACAAAAAGCACAAATATTCGTCAGCTTAAACTACTGTAGGGTACATAGTTTCTGGTGAAAAATAAATAATATGTATTTACTTTGTAAAGCAAATAATCATATGCTAATTTACTGAAGAAAGGTAGATTCACCCATCAAACAGCCTTTTCTTGGATATTATTTAAGAACTTATGGGGGAAGATATTGTTCTCCAAAAGCAGATCAAAGCAAACAAACAAGAACTGGAGGAAAAAAAAAAAAAAAAGGCACACATTAGAATCTTAATGTTTAATTAAAAATCTTAATTTAATTCTTAACATTTAAGCATCTTAAAAGTTTAATCTTAATGTTTAATTTATGCTTAATTCTAAATAGCATAAAGTTGTTATATGTGTCTGTATTTCCCTAACCTTTAACATGACTTTAAAAAAATGTGGCTCAGAACTTTCAAATATTCTTAATAAAAACAGATTAGATAAAAGCTCAATTAAAAAAAATGTACAGTTAAACTCGACTGAGAGGTTTGATGAACTCTACTTAGTCTTAATTTCTCCCTCTGAAAAAAAAGGGAATATATACTGGGCATATAGTAAGTTTTATGAGTTATAATAATGTAGAAGTATTTTATAACTGGAAAATACCAAGCAGATCAAATTACTATTATTATAATTCAAATTGCTCTTAGGGGAAATTTGCAAGAAAGCAAGCTATTCTATTTTAAAAAACATAATAAAACAAAACCATAGCCCCGTGCCTGTGCACCAGCAACCCATTCATTACTCTGCACTCATGGAGTTCTGGATGCTTGTCCTAAAGGACAGGCAGACCCTGGATGAATAAGAAAACACTTAAGCATTTTTTTTTTTTTACCTTTTAAGAAAAGAGCTTATGATTTTTGGAAATAAGTTTTTAAGCATTGATATAAAATGGTTTTCTGTTTAACCTGAAGTTAAACAGAAGTTTATTGTTGTTAAAAAATTACCAAACAGGTTCAAACTGATCACAATGCTTTTTAGTGAATATTTAACCCAGGGGAATAGTGACCTTTCAGAAAAGGGGTGCCAACTTTCTAAACCTTTTGCTTGAGAATTCAGAGTGAAGGGTGGTGGCCAAGAATATCCACCAGCATCAAACAGTTCTAACGTTTAAAGTGTTTTCACAGTATATTACAACTCTATGAATTAGAGGCTCTTTTGTGTGAAACAGATCTCAGAGTGCAATTGCTCTCTGAATAGGCTCAACCTCTGGGTCCTGCATAACTTAGTACAGCCTTTGTTAAGGCCTTTTCTGTCTCAGGAATCCTTTACATTCTTAAATCTTATGGAGGATCCCAAATTGCTTTATCTTCTGTTGGTTGTATCTCTCAATAGTTATTACATTAGACATTAAAACTGGGAGTTTTTTTCTGAGCACAAAAATGCCTAAGACACCTATGAGGTGTCAGAGCAATGAAGCCATCACATGGCATGTGGTCTCTGAAAAGCTCCACTGTCCACTAGTGAGAGAAGAAGAGTAAACTGCCAAATCACATCGAAGTATTATTAGAAAAATTTTGATCCAATGGACTCCCATAAAGGGACCCAAGGAACCCCAAGGGTCTCCAGACACTGAGAACCATTGTCTTAATAGAAATTTAATAGAAATTAAGATCCTTCCTTCCTTCCTTCCTTCCTTCCTTCCTTCCTTCCTTCCTTCCTTCCTTCCTTCCTTCCTTCCTTCCTTCCTTCCTTCCTTCCTTCCTTCCTTCCTTCCTTCCTTCCTTCCTTCCTTCCTTCCTTCCTTCCTTCCTTCCTTCCTTCCTTCCTTCCTTCCTTCCTTCCTTCCTTCCCCTCTCCCTCCCTCCCTCTCTCTCTCTCCTGCTAGAAGTTTCTCTCTCAACAACCCAAAGCTGGGATGGAAGCTCCTAATTCCTTAGTGACCTGGGCTCCCTCCATTTCTCCCATTTTTCTGTTTCTTGAAGTCCAATCTCTTTGACCTTTGGGCAGGCATAGGAATCACTTAGGGGTATTGGTTAACATGAAGAAAGGTGAGCCCCACACCAAGACATTCTGATTCAGTTGATCTGGGATAAAACTCAAGACTTTTCCTAATCAAAAATCTCAACCCCCCACCCCACCTATCCTCACCACCCCACCACCCCCCACTCCTTCTGGTGATTTTGATGCAGGGGGTCTGCAAATGTAATTGGAGAAACCCTGCCTATATCTTATTGCTGGGTTATTAATATTCATTTTTATCAAATTCATCCTGAATATGTGCATGCAGATTTCTGGATCAGAAACACATTTCATGTTAAGCAGCTCATAGTAAGTAAGTGTGCTGGTGCCCCTTGCCCCCAGTCTTACTCCTGAGGCGATGCAATAAGCACTAGGTCAGTTCTCTTACAGGAGTAGGCAAGGACAAAACAAATGACTTTTCCCCATTTTTAAAGGGGTATGAGGCAGCTGCTCCCTCCCCTTCTGAAAAGTCTCCTCCATACTCCAGTCCTTTTGTATGTAAATAAAATTTACCCAGGAGCTTGACAGCCTGGGCTTCCCTGCTTTTATGACCTTGAGACCTCTCTAAGTTCCTGGGCCAAGTTCCTCTTTGAAATGCAAATACCTGATATCTTTTAGGCACCTTGGACTTAGCCTAGGGTTCTATTCAGGGCTGTAACTATTTGGGCCACTTAGGGAGATAAGAAAAATTAGTACCCTTTCAGATTGGAGCAATTAACTAGACAAATGGCTACAGAACAAATTCTGGTATGGGAAGAGTCACTGGATGCTACAGCTTTTTCCGGAAACACAGAAAAATTCCAGGGAAATTTTCTTCCTCCACACATATTTACCAGGAGGAGAAAGAAAGAGAAACTTTTGAGATGATCTAAGCTGCAGTACAAGTAATTCTGCCACTTGGACCTTATGATGGAGCAAATTCAATAGTGCCTGTCTGCAGTGGCTGTCGTATACTGGGATGGGTTGTGGAATTTGTGCAAAAACCTGGGTGGATTTAAGCTGTAAAGTATCCATTTTAATGAATGGATATCATTTAATGAATGGATATAAAAACCCAGAATTGTCAGGAAAGTAGGGGAATATGGCCATAAATAAGAGGAAAAGGGGACTAAACAACATGCAGGACCACAGAGACAGTCTGTGAAGAACAGCGTTCCTACAGTGGGTCCTTAGGCAAGTGGCCATTATACTGAGTCCTGCTCTTTAAAGGGCCACATGTAACACACACATATGCACATGCACGCGCACACACACGGACATCTCTGACGTTTGGGATCAGGCACTCAGTGCTGGGCAAGCACGACTCCGAATCCTAAGCATCTGTTCTTGAGACGATCACCGTCAGGCTCTGGGTAGACACTTGTCCACATCTCTTGCTCTACGTCTTTTTCCTTCAGCCTTGGAGATGGACACTGCTTCAGAGTGCGGGGAGAATTTGAGCAGCAAAAGAACTTAGGTAGGAGGAGCATGGAATTAACTTGTCAGATCCATCTCAGAATCTGTTGTTGGGGCCCAGAAAGCAATACCCCAAAGTGAAGGCTCAGAAGCAGCTTCAAAAGCTAAGTTAGCCATAGAATCCACCCCACTCCTCCCATGTCTTGGAGCTGTCCATAAAGAAACTCTCTAATCTACCTTGCCTGATTGCAGGTCATAAACCCTATTTCAAAAAGGGTCCTGCCTCATACCCTGGAGGAATGAATGCTACACAGAGAGGCCAAGAAGAATCTGGACAGACAGGCCTTGCAGGGTCTCCCAACTCAGTCTATCAGCATTAGATCATACTTTTCTTGTCCAATCACATTTCTGTACATCTGTGCCTACTTCATAGAACCTAAGTGTAAATATAGACAATTTTCCCCTCTCTCGTTGGGTTTTCATTCTGAAGGCTCCCATGTCAGGGAAATCTATGATCAAATAAAATTTATCATGCGTTTTCTCCGTATTGATCTGCATTTATCAGGTGATTTTTCAGAGAGCATTCAGGGGGCTGAAGGGGATGTCTTTCCTTGGCCCCAACACTATCAATGCACTATATTCTTACATAGGGAAAGAACATTTCTCAGCACTGAAATTCCATTTTCCTGCTTCTCTTCATGTTCTAACTTGCAGTCCTAAAGATGCTCACAATTAATGTGTTATTTGCTATAGTTACATATGGCAGCCTATGAAAATTTTGCATTATGAATTCACGTTATTTTAAATTTGTATATATGTAGGTCTAGGCTGCCATTATTATCTCTGGAAATTGGATGTTTCTGCCACTGCCAATAGGGAATTTGAGTCATTAGCTCCCAATTCTTAAGTTGAGAGTTTATGTATTGACAGATTGAGGAAAACTATGTAACAAATGCCTGGATGCAAGGGAGGCTGTGAAAGGGAGTTTGGTGTTTTGGGCCTTCATAGTAGCAGGTGGGGTTTGCCTCCTACCAATTCCCACCGGTGAATATTACCCAAGTATAAGAAACGGTCCAGATGGTGGACAGCCAAAACAAAACAAAATAAAACAAAAATTGGAAAAACAATCAACAACGACTACACAAGTCTGTTATGCCCTGTAATTCACGTTGTGCTATGTGAGAGATGGAACTATGCTGCAAGATTGGTTGATGCATGCTTGAACAGTGAATAATTTTCTTTAAAAAACCTTATCAGGTTATTTACTATTGCTACCAGTAAAATACCTTTTATACTCTTGCTATTCTCTACCCCAGTGCATTTGTTGAAATTAAGCTTCTAGCTGGTCCTATCACTTACTTTTTTTGCTTCATTTTCTTTACTTTTAAAAAAAATTCTATTCTGGGGAACCAAGAATAGTCTCACTAACCAGTTTTCCAACAAAATAAACAAACTCATTTTCTTTATATATTCTCTCAAGAAGGTTACTGTATGACTTATGTCCATCATTTGGGTGATTGTTAAAAGTACAGATTATTAAACTCTTCTATAGTCCTTCTAAATCATTGTTTCTAAAGTTGTGGCCCCCAAATCTGAATTTATAGGAGATTCTTATGCATACTCAAGTTTGAGAGACACTACCTTTTCTCCTTTAACTTCCCTTTATCATTAATTTCTTTTGGTGCAAGTGGGCAAAGAAAACTTTGCAATTCTTAAAAAGCTTATTTTCTAGATGACAGAGAATGAAACAAATAGTTAACTATAAATATGCATTATACAGTAAAGTCCCCAGTATTTTTTTTTCTGAAGATTGGGACCTACAGTCACTTTAAAGTGAGTCTAGACACAACCCTGTTTTACTATCTTCGTGAATTATTCCTGAAGAAAGGAGGAGGTACAAGAAAGTGACCTTGGCTGGATCTCTTCATTTATGTGGGCTTCCTATATAGGGTGAGATAATGGAGCGAAATGATCTCTAGATTCCCTTGGAGCACTAATAATCACTATATCATTCTTTTTCTCTAGGGGAAGTATAAAGTTGAGTCAGAGACTAAATGGAAATGAAGATAGGCATTCTCCTAAACAATACGCAATGAAGATATATGTTGTTTTACAGCTGATTTCCCTTCTTGCTTTTTTTTTTTAAAATAAAAAAATGTAACAACTATACATCAATGAAAAAGAATAAGACATAGCTACACAAATCAAGTTGGATGCATCCCCGGAAGTAATATTGAGTGAAAAAAAATTAAGTTGCAGAAGAATTCAGATAGTGGTTTCATTTATATCAACTCAAAACATTCAAGACTAAATTACACATTGTTTGAAGTTACAACGTATGTGCTAAACTACAAGGAAAAACAAGGCAATGCAGAATGAAAATTCAGGGTAGTGGTTTCCTCTAGGGAGGAGTGGTATGATGTCATGGAGTGGAATGTGATGTCACGCCCTCATAGGTACCTTCATAGGTACCAAAAAATGTTTTTGTTCTGGATGGTGGGCACATGGTTGTCAATTTTATTGCAATTCATCATACCATATATATGTGTTATAAATATTCTTTTGTATCCATTCAGCTTTCAATAAAAACAGCTAATAGTAAGTCAAAACATGCATATCTTGAAATATAATAAAATTTTCTCTACTCTTGTGTTTCCATGCTCCTTCTGTATTTCTTTACAGTCTTCCACGTTTAAGTAAATAGATGTTTTATGAGAAATACAAAACAGAACCTCTTACTTTGGTGGTTGTTCATATAAAAACAAAGCAGCATCAACAACACAAGGTAAGAGAATATCAACAAATATGTAGTAGGCACCTTTGCTAAAGTAAACCAGAACTGTACAAACATGGATTGTGTGAAGTATGTATTTCTACAAACAGAAATTTGGTGCCAGATTTCCATAGCATTACCCTCTAAAGCTATTATTAGTTCCTTACATGTGGATAAAACAAATTCCTTTTATTCACGAGTATTAAAAACCAAAGTTTTAAACATGGATTGTGTGAAGTATGTATTTCTACAAACAGAAATTTGGTGCCAGATTTCCATAGTATTACCCTCTAAAGCTATTATTAGTTCCTTACATGTGGATAAAACAAATTCCTTTTATTCACGAGTATTAAAAACCAAAGTTTTCTCTTCCTCATCTCTCCATTCATTTAAAAATATCATCATCCAGGCACTGCTTTACAAGAACTATTCTTCAGAAGAAATCAGGTTGTACGAATGTTCAGTTTGGATTTCCTGGCCACACTGTTGAACCCAGGAGTCTCCTGCCAGTAGATCAGTCACTTCTGAGGTGTTAGAAAATATTAAATTAGTCATCATGACTCCCTTACTGCAGTTGGCCAGGCTTCTCAGCTCACAGAAGATAAAACGTCTAGTGGGGCAGGGAAAACAGCAAAACAACAGTTAGCTCTGAGATTTTACAACTTGTGATCTTCCCCTCAAATCCAAGGAACTTCCCCATCAACCATGCTACCATGTTCTCCAACATACAAACGTACTACCTCACTCCCTCCTTCACCAAATCCCAATCATGATTCAGATGCTGGAGGTCACGTAGCTGTGTGTGTGTGTGTGCATGTGTGTGTGCATGTGTGTGTGTGCATGTGTGTGTGTGTGAGAGAGAGAGCGAGAGAGAGAGCTGATTTTTTAATCATATTTCTAACTTCTTTATCCCCAGAATTATATAAAAAGAAATTAATCTTATATCTCATGTGAATACATAGAAAAATAATTTTACTTACCTGAAATTCAGTATTGAACACAAGGCATAATTGAAAATATAGTAAGAAAGTAGAAATAATTTACATAATTGGTTTTGAGGCACACAATAAATTTGGGGGTTTGTTCTTGTGAATGTTACCGGAAAGCAAGAATCAAAGAAGCTCATAGCCGTTTATCCTCAAAAATGCAAAAGAAAGCCATATCCTTTTTTATGTCTTGTTGCTATGGGAAGTTTCACAGTTTGAATATGCACCCTAAACTGCTTTCAAAAATGGAATAGACAATGCAGTAAAGGCGAAATTCATTGTCGTTCTAAACATTTAAAACAGAGGTAGTGTCTGATAATAAAATTTATAGGATTTCTCTTCTATTAAGATGAAAAATAAGTTGTCTCCATTTGTAATTTTTATAGCGGCAAGACTTCCTTTGTAGCTTTGAAAAATAGAGTGATAAAACTGGATATAACAGAGCTAACATACATGACACCTAAAAATGGATGCAGAGGGAGACATAACACAGCAACTGAAGAGACAGGGTTGAAGTGATGTGCACAGAATACTGACTGAAGG
Source organism: Galeopterus variegatus (assembly GCF_000696425.1). Lineage (NCBI taxonomy): Eukaryota > Metazoa > Chordata > Mammalia > Dermoptera > Cynocephalidae > Galeopterus > Galeopterus variegatus. The sequence goes on along the minus strand of NW_007726450.1, from coordinate 205,061 downwards.
AGGCACATGATTGGGTGGGTTCTTGCCAGATGCTCATTTGTTTAAACCAAAACAAAAGTGGAGACACATTTGAGTCAAGAAACAAGATAATATCATGTAGGAGCCTGACCTAATGTATAAGGCAAATTAAAGGACTCCGATCAACATGATCAGAACCAACTGACATTTCTAACACAAATAAGATTTGAAAATTTTGGTGGAACTGCTTATACTTCTATTCCGACTACCAGAGAAAGACCCTATTAAGTCAAACTAAATTGTACCAAGTTCCTTAAAGAGATGCCTGTCTGTTTTAATTTTCTAAACACTTCTCACTGAGACTTGGCTTAATAGTCATTGTATGGTACTATTAGGAATGTATCTGATAGAAAAACACAATTGTCACCTACTGCTTTATTATTTTGATGCTGTACAATAATTTTTTGAATGACCCTTGTTACAGTAAAAGGATATATTGGCCTGCCATTTCAGGCCCTAATTAAGCAACAATGAAATTTTATAGTATTGGATTTAAAGGGAAGATTATAATTGCTTTTATCTTCAAATCGTACCTAATTATCATTAGTATGCTATTCTAGACATAAAAAAAAATCCACTTTGCAAGTGGGTTTAACAATGCAATGCACTTTGTATTTTTTTAAATCTAGTTTTTTTAACTAGTTGGGTTTTTAATACTTACTTTCCCTTTAAAAATATAGAATAGAATAACTTTACATGTGGTGAAGACATTTTCAGACACCTTTTTTTCTCATGTATTACAATTAGGTGCTATAGAAATGTCACATTTCATTAATAACGTTTTTTGATTCTGAAATGAAGGGCCCATCAGAGAAACACTGAGCAGGTAAAAGGTAATCTGAAAGAAATGGGGAATTCTTTTACAAACAAGTGACTACTTCTAAATTAGCAAGAAAATCAATGAGATGAAAATAGTCTGCTAGTGAAACACAATGAAGCAAAAAAGGATTCATGACCAATCTACCACTTGATACATTTGTGTCTATTTTAGGCACATGTAGTGTTTTCTTTCAACACCAGCTACTTTTATTTCCATCTTTGTAAATCAATAATTTGTTATTTCCTGGCCCTTACCATCATAATCACTAAGCTGCTTGCAAAGGCCCAGGTGATCTATGCATACCTGGGTTCCTGCCTGCCTTTCCTGACCATTCCTTCCTTCTCAGGACTGCCAATTTTGCTTGTTGTCCTAGTGTATCAAATACTATTGCAGCTTCAACTGGCCCTGCTTTTACTTTCAAATTGTAAGCAATATATTTCCAATTTCTCATGAACTAATTACATCCAGATGCTGGTAGGGGCTTCAATACAGTATCATTTAATCAGCAGCATTTCTATAGCATAGTTATAATTACTCTCATCTTTTTCATACAAGAAGCCAAGACTCAGAAAGGACAATAAAGTCCCCCAAAATTAAAATATCACAGGTTCTAGGTGTCAGAGGCAGGATTTGAACTCAGGGCTAATCAGATTTGCAATAAGTACTCTTTCCCCTTGCTAGGCCACACCTTCTAGAGAGAGAGACCTTAACGCAGTTTGGTGGATGACTTAGTCCATTCAGGCTGCTATAACAAACTACCATAGACGGAGTGGCTTATAAACAACAGAAATTTATTTCTCACAGTTCTGAAGGTTGGGAAGTCCAAGATCAAAGCTCTGGAACATTTGGTGTCCTGGTTCATAGACATTCATCTCCCTATATCCTCACATGGTGGAAAGAGGGAGGTAGCTCTCTGGGGCCTCTTATGTAAGAGAACTAATCTCATTCATGAGGGTTCCACCTTCATGACCTGATCATCTCCCAACGGCCCTACCTCCTAATACCATCACCTAGACTTTTGAGGGGACACAAACATTCAGTGTATAGTAGTGACGTTGTCAGCCAACTGCCTAAGACAACAAAATGGGCTGTGCAAGGACCATCTAAAGGGAAATAATGCATAGGGTCATTAGCTAAGAATAGGATGGGTTAGACCATTTGGAGGAGAGTCCTGAGATTTTTGAGAAGTTGGTGGTGATGTCAGCTGTGTCTTATGGGGTATCTCAGTGGGTGGCAGACTACAGAGCAATGAAAAGTGGGATAGAATCTAAGGCAGTGGTTCTCAATTGGGGGTAATTTTATATTTCCCCTCCCTTTTCCCCAGGAACATTTGGCAATTCTAGAGACATTTTTGGTTGTTATAACTTGGGTGGGAGCGTGCTACTAACATCTAGTGGTTAGAGGTCAGGGATGCTGCTAAACATCCTACAAAGCCCAGAACAGCCTCACATGACAGAGAATTATCCAGCCTAAAATGTCAATAGTGTTGAGATTGGGAAAACCTGCGCTAGGGTGATTCAAAGGTATCAGAGTAGGAGAGTGGATCCCATAGGGTCCATTTTACTGCATGGATTTTTCTTTACGGGGTCAACTGTTTTCACTTAATTATTTTCAATGAGTTGGATTTAGAGTACTTCAAAATTAATGAAGTAATTTTCAGCTTGTTCATTCCTGATGGGCTGATAGCTGTTTCACTGTTATGCTATAGATGCAAAGTCTTTAGTAACATATCTTTCCTCAGTACTCTTTGACCCTAATGACTTTGAAATAACTACTAACTTAAAAATAGCTCTCCACTTTGTCTGCGATGCAGGCAACATCCTCATCCTTTGCATTGTTTTTAAAGCAGAAAAGAAAAAAAGTGTTGTTTTCTGCAACCCCCTTCTGTTTGTGTCAAATCCTATATGGCTTGTGACAAGTGCTAACTTCTCAGAAAGTGATATTCACCCTATCCAGTCCTTAAGTGAAGACACTTCCTCTTCATTCTCCTTAGGTCTCTTTTCAAAACACACCCCCTTCTGTTTGTGTCAAATCCTATATGGCTTGTGACAAGTGCTAACTTCTCAGAAAGTATATCACCCTATCCAGTCCTTAAGTGAAGACACTTCCTCTTCATTCTCCTTAGGTCTCTTTTCAAAACATCACAATGAAATCATTCCTTTTCCCCTTCAAGATGGAATCTTAGATCTAGCAGAGTATTAGCAGCTCCTATATTCATCAGACTTTTTTTTTTTTTTTTTTTGGAAGATAAGGTTTCTTCTGTGTCGAATGTGAAAAGGCATTTTAATGCTATCTCTCTGACGTATTCTCCTGTGCATTTCCCTTTACATGTTCTCATTATTCACAGCAATACCCACTCTTCTTTCTTTTTAAATAGTGTGGCTTTTAAGCTGTGCAGACCCTGGTGGAAATGATCAGGGAGGATTTCATAGAAATATTGCTTCTATGGCAGGCTTTAGTTCTCCCTGCTAACAGATTGAACGAGAACAGTGTTTGTCCTCTTTCAGCTCCACAGCGCCAAGAATGTTTACTGCTCTTTATCAAAATCTCCTGCTCTAGAGGTTCTTGAAAGATGAAATCAGAAATAAAGTAATTTTTTTCTTTCCATTTCAGCTATTGATAGGCCATTCAGTGTTGAAAGATATTGATTATGATCTTGGATAGAGAATGGGGCAGAACGAGGGGGAGCAGGTCTCTGCCATGTTGCTTGTTTTCCCTCTGACAAACTGCTGCTTCCACAAGGCACAGTCCCTTGGTGGCACCTCACTTAAGGCCTCAGTGTCCTCATTTGCTAAGAGTAATGCAAGCTGCCCCTCTGGCCTCCTCCACCTGTATACAAGGTGCGTGAGGCTCCACAGAGAGTGGTGCAGAATAGCTACAAGATGATAAGGAATATCGGCTGTGCAGCACATATTTATCAAGCACTCATTAATAAACAATGTAATGAAGATTGAACACCATTGTTCACACGTAACGTCTGTGGTCTGTTCCAATCGGCACCCTTTGTCATTATAATGTTCAAAATGTCAGAAGCCATGAACCATATTTTAAGGATCAAAGGTCAAGAGGAAGTACACTGCACTTAAGACAACCCTTCTCATTTCTGGGTAACCCCATGATCTGTGGCTGATATGAGGGAAGCACAACCTGCCAGCGAGGTATTGTCTCATTTTGCACTTCGTGTAGCTGCTGTAAAAATCTTCCCTTCCTACGGCTTCCTCTTACTTCCTCCCCACCAAAAAAGGTTTGCTCTAACCCCAGGGGAACTCTCTCTCCATATGCAATCTCCCCTTTGCTTAATTTTTCTCTAGCAATGTTTCACCTTTGTTTCTGTAATATTTGTTGAGCACTCATTGCCTGCTAAGCTTGAACATTATGACATTTCCAGAAAGTAGGTATTAGTATTAGCTCTCATTTTACAGGTAAGAGACTGTGATTTGAATAGTTAGCAACTTGCCCAAGGTTTCCCAGTGAATAAGTGGCAGCACTAGACTTTGAACCCCTATGCATCAACTTCAGACTCAGTTTTGTCTACTGTATCTGGTAGACTGGCTTATCCTTCCACCCCCAGAGAAATGAATCCGTAATTGATGAAGATCTTGCTCTCTGGATGATCCTAGTCATTATTTTATGGGGATCTAGAAATAGTATGAGCCACTACCTGCTACCTACTATCTACCCTGATGGATTGAGTAGCCACTACTATCTACCCTCACGGATTGTCAAAGGTCACCCTCCCAACTATAGTGAGGGAATAGTCCTCTATTTTCTTAGTTAAAAGAACTGAGTCCTTACTTCCTTAGGCAGAGGCCCATGATTATAGTAAACAGTCATGAAACTGAAATCAAAATAAAAATTTTGGGAAAATGTTAAGTTCCATTTTAAAAGTGCACTATAAATAAACTAGGGGTAATTCCATTTATTTATAAACTCAAATTAAACATGCTACAAAAGAGGATCATGGACTCCTGACTGGAGTTTGGCTTCCTGGCTATTCCCATCTCTGAAAGAGGTCTAAGGTAGCTTCTTCTCCACTTTTTGAGATGAATTTCAAGTAGTTTCGATGTTTTATTTTCAGGGAATTTTATTGTTCCCTGGGTTAATGTCTGTTGCTTTTTACACACGTTTGTTTTCTCATGATGCTTAAGTAAAGTGACTTTTTTCCCCCTTTGGTCCCTGGATAAAGCTTCATTTTGTTTAGAGAAAATTGAAGGCTCTTATTGCTAAAAATAAGAGAGATGAATTGATAGTTAAATATATTAAATAAAAACATTATACTTGGCTGAGTATGAGAATAGCAAAACATAAAAAGTACCATTATAATATATCCCACTTCTCTTAATTTGACACTAAGCGGCTTGCTTTCCTTTATACACAGTCAACAGCAGCTCTCCAGAAGGTTGGTAGTTAAGAAACAAGCTGTTAAATATTAAAGCCGTATCTATGTAATTGAATGTTTTTGGTATGGCTGTGTTCTAAATATATGCTATTAAGATACTGTTCTACAGAGATATTTAATTACTGACATCTAATCATGTTACTGCTGTTTCTTTAACCAAGTGAAAATATGAAGTGCTGGAAAGAAAACAGTTTCATTTTAAACAGCAACATTTTATTAATCTCAGCAATAAAACCCAACTCAAATCTCCAAATAAAATCATCCCATTTTTCAAGATAGCATTTCTCAGTTTGGTAATCCTTGTGTAATGCTGAGATATATGAGTACACTTAAGGCGTTCAAACATCCTCACAAATAATGCACACAATAAAAGTTAATTATGCTCATTTATTACATCAAAATAAAATCTAAACTATGAAATTCACAAGAGGAATTTCACGACTATAGAACATTATTTTAGATGTTTATGATCATAACATTTTTAATACCATAGACAATTTGGAAAGACATTAAGGCCATAATCAGATAATAATAATATCTTTCACTTGTATAGTACTTTCTCAATTTCACAAACATTAATATCTCATTTTACCGTAACAGCAGTGCTATGAATTAGGTGGGGAAGGTATTGTTACAATCATTTTACATATGGGGAAACTGAGACCATGAAATGCACATGACTTGTTTTAGCTCACAAAGCAAGCTAAGTGTTAAAACCAGAATTATGATCTAAGACTCTTAATTTCAATTCCTGAGAATTAGAAACTAGGCTAAATGTCAGTAGTTTTATGATAGTGGTTTCTGATGTTCAATCTTACATTTTTTTAATTAAAGGGGATTCCAGCCACCAAAAAAATAATAATGTGGTTTCTGATGTTCAATCTTACATTTTTTTAATTAAAGGGGATTCCAGCCACCAAAAAAATAATAATAATAATAAATTAAAGGGGTATTATTTAAAGTGACATGGCAAAAGTGACTTGATCTATAAATACTTTCTTTCAGTCCAAACATACTAAAACTTCTAACCATGCAAATACCATAAATAGTGGCTTTAAAAAAAATTACAAAGCCATCTTCATTAAAAGGTAGTATTTTAGAAAAAAGTCTACTTGGTTTTTCTTTCATCATCATTTTATTTTCTCTTACAAACAAATTAATTTCTATCAAAGAGAATTGAGTGACGATTTCTCCTTAGTGTCTGTGAATATACTCAGAAGAGGCAAGTAGGAAGTAAAAGTGATACACCTTGAATGCTGAAAGTTTTCTAAGGGTGCCATTGTTAAGTACTGATGAGACAATTTTGTCTACATTCATAATAAAGGAGTTAGAAAATTCAAAGTTTGATCATTGAATAAAAAATTGGATATACCCACTGTATTAGTCAGGGTTCTCCAGAGAGACAGAATCAATAGGATATGTTGTAATTATATGAGAGGGATTTATTAGGTGAATTAGTTCATGTGATTGTGAAGAAAAGTCCCACGATAGGCTGTCTATAAACTGGATGCTGGTAGTGTGGCTCAGTCCGAGTCTGAAAGCCTTAAAACCAGGGAAGCTAATAATGTCCTTGGTGTAAGTCCTGGAACCCCAAAGCTGAAGAGTCTCTAACTCTGATGTCCATGGACAGGAGAGAAGAGTGTATCCCAGCTCCAGCAGATCAAGAGAGATTCACCTCTTTCCTCTGTCTCTTGTTCTCTCCAGACCCCCAGTGGATTGGATGGTTCCCACCCACATTGAGGGTGAATCCTTCCCACCCAGGCCACTCAGACTCTCATACTAATCTCTGCTGGAAACACCCTCATGGACACACCTAAAAAGATAGCTTTACCAGGTTTCTCAGCATTCCTTCATCTAATCAAGTTGACATCTAGAATTAACCTTCACAAGTCCACCCCTTGTCAACTTGGTGTCCATACTATCTCCTTAAATCACACTTAATTTTCAAATGGTACAATAACATAATAGTTTCGCCTAACTTGATGCACTATCCTGCGTACAACTGGAAATGCATTAATCCCTTTCCAAGAAGAAAAGGTAGAGTCCTTAGGTGATATTTACCCTTCTCCCAATATCCCATAACTTAAAATTGCAAATACTATGAGGTAAGGTTAACAATGTTTAAGTGCTAGTATAAAGTCAGCAAGTCTCATGGTACATGATAAAAAGAGGAACAAAAACAAAAATAATTGCTTAATATGGATACAGTGAGTATACACAGAGAGGTGTTCTTAACACAACAGGGAGAACAATTACAATCCTCGTGTCAGGCACTGGCCACGTGGTCGAAGCTGGTATTTATAGCTTCCTTCTTCTACTACCCATTCTGTATTCCCTTTGCCTTCAGCGAGCACCTCAGCGGGTCNTCATCATCATTTTATTTTCTCTTACAAACAAATTAATTTCTATCAAAGAGAATTGAGTGACAATTTCTCCTTAGTGTCTGTGAATATACTCAGAAGAGGCAAGTAGGAAGTAAAAGTGATACACCTTGAATGCTGAAATAGTTTTCTAAGGGTGCCACTGTTAAGTACTGATGAGACAATTTTGTCTACATTCATAATAAAGGAGGTAGAAAATTCAAAGTTTGATCATTGAATAAAAAATTGGATATACCCACTGTATTAGTCAGGNAAATAATAAATTAAAGGGGTATTATTTAAAGTGACATGGCAAAAGTGACTTGATCTATAAATACTTTCTTTCAGTCCAAACATACTAAAACTTCTAACCATGCAAATACCATAAATAGTGGCTTTAAAAAAAATTACAAAGCCATCTTCATTAAAAGGTAGTATTTTAGAAAAAAGTCTACTTGGTTTTTCTTTCATCATCATTTTATTTTCTCTTACAAACAAATTAATTTCTATCAAAGAGAATTGAGTGACGATTTCTCCTTAGTGTCTGTGAATATACTCAGAAGAGGCAAGTAGGAAGTAAAAGTGATACACCTTGAATGCTGAAAGTTTTCTAAGGGTGCCATTGTTAAGTACTGATGAGACAATTTTGTCTACATTCATAATAAAGGAGTTAGAAAATTCAAAGTTTGATCATTGAATAAAAAATTGGATATACCCACTGTATTAGTCAGGGTTCTCCAGAGAGACAGAATCAATAGGATATGTTGTAATTATATGAGAGGGATTTATTAGGTGAATTAGTTCATGTGATTGTGAAGAAAAGTCCCACGATAGGCTGTCTATAAACTGGATGCTGGTAGTGTGGCTCAGTCCGAGTCTGAAAGCCTTAAAACCAGGGAAGCTAATAATGTCCTTGGTGTAAGTCCTGGAACCCCAAAGCTGAAGAGTCTCTAACTCTGATGTCCATGGACAGGAGAGAAGAGTGTATCCCAGCTCCAGCAGATCAAGAGAGATTCACCTCTTTCCTCTGTCTCTTGTTCTCTCCAGACCCCCAGTGGATTGGATGGTTCCCACCCACATTGAGGGTGAATCCTTCCCACCCAGGCCACTCAGACTCTCATACTAATCTCTGCTGGAAACACCCTCATGGACACACCTAAAAAGATAGCTTTACCAGGTTTCTCAGCATTCCTTCATCTAATCAAGTTGACATCTAGAATTAACCTTCACAAGTCCACCCCTTGTCAACTTGGTGTCCATACTATCTCCTTAAATCACACTTAATTTTCAAATGGTACAATAACATAATAGTTTCGCCTAACTTGATGCACTATCCTGCGTACAACTGGAAATGCATTAATCCCTTTCCAAGAAGAAAAGGTAGAGTCCTTAGGTGATATTTACCCTTCTCCCAATATCCCATAACTTAAAATTGCAAATACTATGAGGTAAGGTTAACAATGTTTAAGTGCTAGTATAAAGTCAGCAAGTCTCATGGTACATGATAAAAAGAGGAACAAAAACAAAAATAATTGCTTAATATGGATACAGTGAGTATACACAGAGAGGTGTTCTTAACACAACAGGGAGAACAATTACAATCCTCGTGTCAGGCACTGGCCACGTGGTCGAAGCTGGTATTTATAGCTTCCTTCTTCTACTACCCATTCTGTATTCCCTTTGCCTTCAGCGAGCACCTCAGCGGGTCGTGGTTCTATACCTGGTGGAGTGGCCCAAACCTTCATCCCTGAAGAGTCTGGGCCATTTGTAGTCTTGCCTGGATTTG
>NW_007726450.1:190433-194812 GCF_000696425.1 Galeopterus variegatus | reverse complement strand
CATTTGTAGTCTTGCCTGGATTTCATTGTTATAATTTTCCATTGACCTTAATCACGGGGCATGGTAGTACTAAGAGACGTCCTAAGGGATCTCATCTATTCCAGATATAGTCTTCCTCACCTCCCTTGTGAGGTAGTAGTCCAACTTCCCCTTGGTAGTCTGGGTCAATCACTCCAGCCAACACAGTAACTCCTTTCTTAGCCTGCTGATTCAGTGGTATAAGGAGCCCAAAAATGGCCAGGTGGCAGCCTTAACTTCCAGTTCAATGGGATCATTTTTGTGTCTCCTGATGGAAGCATTCCTCCCTCTGGAACCAAGACCTCTAGACCAGCAGAGCATAAAGTTGCAGGGACAGGAAGCAAAAATTTTGCTAACAGGTCCCTTGGGGTAATGGTGAGTGTTGCCACTTCCATTTCCACCCCTTGATTCCTGGACCCGTGAATCCTGGCTATGGGAGAGACAGTACCATATGTTGGGCGCTGATTTAGAGCATATACAGCCTGCTGGAGAACTTTGCCCCAGCCCTGCAAGGTATTGTCACCTAGGTCCTGTCCACCTGATTATTAAAGTCCTCCTCTGCTGAAGTCACCTTTTGATGGGCATTCACATGGGAAACAAACTCTGAGAAGTCCATCCACATACCTCATCCCCAAATTTCTTTCTCACCAATTTTCCAATCATGTTCCTTCCATGTCCCTAACCATCCAGCCAAACCATTGGCTACAGCCCATGAATCAGTATATAATTGCATATATGGCCATTTCTCCTTCCAAGCAAAGTGCACAACCGAGTGCATTGCCTGAAGTTCTGCCCATTGAGAAGATTTCCCTTCATCACTGTCCTTCAGGGATGTCCCAGAAAAAGGGTGCAGTGCCACAGCTGTCTACTTTTGGGTGGTGCCTGCATATCCTGCAGAACCATCTGTAAACCAGGCTCTAGCCTTGTCTTCCTCTGTCAACTGATCGTAGGGAACTCCCCATGAGGCCATAGGTACAGTCTGGGAAAGAGAAGGCAACGTAGCAGGAGTAGAATCCATGGGCATTTGGGCCACTTCTTCATGTAACTTACTTGTGCCTTCAGGACCTGCTCGAGCCCAATCATATATAAACCATTTCCATTTGATGATTGAGTGCTACTGTGCACACCCAACCTTATGTCTTGCTGGGTCAGATAATACCGAATTCATGGTGGGCAGCTCAGGTCACATGGTAACTTGGTGGCTCATAGTCAAGCGTTTAGTTTCTACTAAGGCCTAGTAGCAGACCAAAAGCTGTTTCTCAAAAGGAGAGTAGTTATCTGTGGATGATGGCAGGGCCTTGCTCCAAAATCCTAAGGGTCTCCACTGTGACTCACCTATAGGGGCCTGCCAAAGGCTCCAGACCTCATGTCTGTCTGCCACTGACACCTCAAGGACCATTGGGTCTGCTGGATCATATGGCCAAAGGGGCAGAGCAGCTTGCGCAGCAGCCTGGACCTGTTGCAGAGCCTTCTCCTGCCCTGGGCCCCACTAAAAACTAGCTGCCTTTTGTGTCGCTCGGTAGATGGGCCAGAGTAACACACCCAAATGAGGAATGTGTTGCCTCCAAAATCCAAATAGGCCCACTAGGTGCTGTGCCTCTTTCTTGGTGGTAGGAGGGGCCAGATGCAACATCTTATCCTTGACCTTAGAAGGAATATCTTGACATGCCCCACACCATCGGGCCCCTAGAAATTTAACTGAGGTAGAAGTCCCTGAATTTTAGTTGGATTTATTTCCCATCCTCTGAGATGCAAACGTCTTACCAATAAGTGCAGAGCAGTTGCTACTTCATGCTCACTAGGTCCAATCAGCATAATGTTGTCAATGTAATGGACCAGTGTAATGTCCTGTGGAAGGGAAAGGTGGTCAAGATGTCTGCAAACTAAATTGTAACATAGGGCTGGAGAGTTGATATACCCCTGAGGTAGTAAAGTGAAGGTGTATTGCTGGCCTTACCAGCTGAAAGAAAACTGCTTCTGGTGGGCCTTATGGACAGGGATGGAGAAAAATTCATTTGCCAAATCAATGGTAGAATATAATGGATTAAATTATATCCCCCCCAAACTCACTGAAGCTTGAATTGTGTCCCCCAAGTTTCATGTATTAGAAACTAAACCCCCTCTGTGACTGTTAAGAGGGTGGGAAATCCTATTATGGTAATTGAAAGGTGGAGCCTTGAAGAGGTGATTGGATTGTAGGACCATGCAGTAGTGAACGGATTAAAAATGGTGGTCAGGGGCTGGCCCATGGCTCACTTGGGAGAGTGTGGTACTGATAACACCTAGGCCATGGATTCAGATGCCTATATAGGGATGGCTGGTTAGCTCACTTGGGAGAGTGTGGTGCTGACAACACCCAGTCAAGGGTTAAGTTCCCCTTACCGGTCATCTTTTGAAAAAAAAAAAAGGTGGTCAGGGGCATGGTTCTGAAAGCTTTAAAAGAAGAGGTGAGTCTGTCTTGTTCTCTTTCTATTCTCTCTGCTTCCACCATCTTGCAATGTGAGACCCCTGGGTCACTGTCACCACCATCAGATGGACTTTGGGCTTCCAGGCCTCAGAAACTGTAAGCAATAAATTTTGTTTTTCTTTGTAAATTACCCAGTTCCACGTACTTTGTTATAAGCAACAAAAACAAACTAACACACCCACTATCCCCACTATCTAGATATTCAGAATAAATAAACTAATCATCTTTATAATTTCATGACTGTGGATTAGAATATCAGCCAACTTGAAGACCCAGAATGCCTCCCTTTTGGGGGATAATAACCTGTTACTACACTGGGTTTTGAAAGATAAGATGGTGTTCTGGAGGCAGAGAAGGGTTGAGGAAGGAAAGGCCATTTCAGGAAGAGTGAGCAATGCAAGAATAGACTAAGAGGTACAAAATAGGTGGGTGTGTTTGGGCAATTTTGAGAAATTTGCTAATTCACTTCCTAATTTGGTGTCATGGTTTTGTTCAAACAGGGCTATGGAGAGAAAACATGGTAGGAGATGTGTGTGTAGGAGAAAAGGACAAGTTTGTAAGTCACTGTGATGAGAAGTACTTCTTATAGGAACAGTGGAACATATGTCCCAAGGCCCCCAACATCATAGCCAAAAGGAATGAAACCAACCTAGCACTTTCGTTTACTGTCCATCAGAAATTTGGTAGCTGGACGCTGCTGCCCTCAGCTGTGTCCCTCAGTCTTTCCACCTTGGTCATTTCTCAAGTGGAGCTTGTGGAAGAGATTACGAGAAATGTTGCAAAAAGTGTATGCATGACCTTAATGTTAATGTATTTAATAAACTCTTTTGGATCAGAAAATAAACTCTGGGCACCTGTCCTAAAAGAAAATGCAGCCACATGTTAGGAGTGTGCTCACAGAGCTAAACTGCTACTATGCCTCAAAGGAGATCACTGCCCCTTATACAGAAAAGTCAAAAGAGTTTGGTGTGTTTAATTGAGCATAGTATCAGATATTTACTGAAAATAACTCTGTACCTTACACTGTGCTCAGTTATGAGATATATTCCACCAAAGGAAGTCAATTTGGAGTTTTGGTCATACATGTGGAGATTCATATATTCTCAGAGACATATGCCACCAATCACATGTTTCTGTCATAGCAAACATGTAAAACAAAGTCTATTGCTCATTTGAGAAATGACTTTGCTTGGATTATACTATTTGAAAAATGAAAGCATAATTGCACTTTTACATTTCAAACCAGAGAACTAGTTGTGAAAAAAAAAAAATCTTTTCAAGTGGGACCAGGTCTGATTTAGGCAGACCTCATTAAAATAGAAGAATAAAGCAAAAGATAATGTACTAGTGTTTACCCAGACATATGCACACTTTCCCTTATGTAAAGTTTGAATCCTGCTTCCTAAAGTTTATTTCAGAGTCCTCTATTTGAATGGAAGCTACTTGAGGGTGAGAATCATATCTATTCTTCATTTTTATTATTATGTCCACTATTCCTAGTGTAGTATCTTACACACTGCAGGTGTTTAAGACAGTGAATGGATGAATGAATGAATGAATGAATGAATGAGAAAATAAGTCAAGAATAAAGAAATGAATGGATTGCCCTGCTTTTTGCTGGCAGTGTTGGGATGAAGAAAAGAATGGAAATACTGTTGGCATTTTAACCCCGTCACTTATTGCCATATTTTATGATCTTTTTCTATTTATCTTGTATTAGTTTTTTTTCACTTATTGGCTCCCTTGTTATAATACTAGCACCCTTTTTTTCTTTTTTTTTTTTTTGTCTTTTTTTGTGTCCGGCAACGGATCACAACCCCCAGTGTCACGCTCGCACCGGACCAGGACCGGCAACGGGATCGCAACCCTCGGTGTCGCGCCCGCACCTCGCTCA
>NW_007726450.1:187501-190109 GCF_000696425.1 Galeopterus variegatus | reverse complement strand
GCGCTCGCACCGGACCAGGACCGGCAACGGGATCGCAATCCTCGGTGTCGCGCCCGCACCTCGCTCAGCCAGTGAGCGGGAACCGGTCTGTATGTGGGATCCGAACCCTCGGCGGGAGCGCCGCCACGCTCCCAAGCGGCGCACTGTAGCAGTGCGCCACTGGGCCGGCCCTAGCACCCTTTTTTTCTAAGGACTGCTGAAAACAAAGCCCACCAAGTTCACATCAGGTTCATAGGTCTTTAAAAAGGAATTCAACCCCACCCTGGCAAACTATTAAAATTCTGATCCCTTTCCCCATCCATGTCTGTGCTGTGAGAGAGGATATCATATTGCCAAACTTGTCATAAAATTCAGTCATTCTGATAAATATAAATAATTTATCACTTACTCCTCATTTTATGGGCTTGGTGGTATTTAGAATTATATTATCCGGCATCATAATGATCCTTTCTCCCACTCCTCACAGTATTGAGCCCCTCTGCTAAAGGGACCAATTAGCAAATGCAGTATAGGAGTGGCAGGCTTTCACACAGATAGATGAAGTGATTGTATAATTTAATCCCAGCCACTTACTGCATAGAAGCCTTTATGAAGGAGAGAATCACAGTAGCTATATTTCTCCTCCAAGGATATAAGCAAAGGGATATTAATATTTTATGATAGAGGTATTGGTTTGACTGGTTGGCAAGAATGCAACAACCTTCACCAAGAAGGGAGTACCATATGAGCTATGTGGGTTGTTAATCTTCCATAACAGCCTGATGAGGAGCCCTCAGCTAGCTCAAATCAGAGAGCGTCTGGGAAGAGGACCCCTGGCAGATAGCTGAGCATCTAATCCCATGGAGAGTAATATGAGTGCACTAGGAAACGAAAGATCAATGTATAGTGATTTGCTAAGGTTATTAACTCAAACACTCTTACACTTGACCTCCAAAGCCCAGCAACTCTATTCCTGGAGGTGAGCAGAATTTAGTAGAAACCAGATATAAAAGCAGAGAAAAAGCAGGGGGTTTAACTGATTATTTAAGACTCTTAGAGCTAGAGCCATTCACAAAGATGCTTGTGGGTAATGAAGAGAAAGCCTACTTAAAAAAAAAATACAAATGTAACTGGAAGCAAAACTGGAATTGGGACTTGGCAAGGTATTTACATTTCTCTTAAAACAAGGCAAACAGAACCGGGGTTTAAGGATACCCTTTAGGCAGAGATAGTAAACAGCAGCTACAAGAATCAGGCAGCTGAATATGTAAGTCAGGTAGACAGTAGTACAGTCTTGGGAATATCAAAGATGTACATACTGATAGGAACCAACGATACGTTAATTAGAAAGGAGGTTCTGGCTAAAAGACAAGAAAAATGAAATAATCAATATGTCAAAGGGAACTTGTTTGCAGTGATGGATGTAACATCTGGTAAGTAGTGACCCCTGGAAAGCAATCAATATGGATGGAGTTAGATGGTCTTTGGGGGTGTTTACAAAGGAGAAGGGGCAGAAAGGTGCTGCTCTTTCTGAATGAATAGATTGCAATGCTTCAGAGAAGCCAGTGAAATCTCAACGTGGAATAGATTTCACTGATAAGCAATCTTGGGATTTACTTAGGCTGAAACATGTTTATTTCTAATAAGTCCTTCTTGGCACAATTATGCTTCCTTTTCACTCCTCACATTCTCTTTTACTTTATTCTGTGTTCTTATACAGAAAAGAATGACCAAACTGCCTTCCATAATAGTCTCCTTATAGAATATAAGGTCTGTGGGGGCAGGGATTTGGGTTTTCTCCCCCCTGCTGTATCTCCAGTGCCTAGAATAGTGTCTGGCACTGAGTATACATTCTATACATATTTATTCAATGTCTACATCTCTCTTGTGGCTTTTCCTTCTGCTCCTAGGTTGCTTTCTGCTCACTCTCCTGCTTCAACTTGTGGCCAGCAACCTAGCTAGGATAAAACAAATAACAGAAAACTTTCTACGGCACTGCAAGCATCTCAGATTTATCCACTCCCTCCCCAAACACTCTCAGTAGAGAGAATCCATTTTGTAGCAATTCTGGCTGAGTCATCATTTAGTCTGTGTTTGATTACCTTCACAATGGGCAACACACTTCAATTCTGGAATATTCCATTGCATTTCTGGAGATACTTAACGCCTTGTTTTATCGTCTTTTCTTACATTTAACTTAACATGCCTTCTTACAGCTTTCACATACTCATGATCTTATCTAGCACCAACTAAATATGTCTATGGATAATCCATTATTTGAAGAAAGACAAATCTCCCCCATCCCCAAGCTTAAAATGGTAGGTTCTAGATTTCTCACCATTCTTCATCTAAGAGGACATCTCTCTTAAAATATCATGCTCAGGGGCCGGCCCGGTGGCGCACTCTGTAGAGTGCGGTACTTGGGAGCACGGCGGCGCTCCTGCCAAGGGTTCGGGTCCCATATAGAGACTGGTCCACTCACTGGTTGAGTGCGGTGTGGGCGTGACACCAAGGGTTGCAATTCCGTTGCCGGTCATGAAAAAAAGACAAAAAAAAAAAAAAAAAAGAAAAAAAAATATCATGCTCAGAAGTGAATCTACTAAGAAAGAAATCTTGACCAGTGTAGAAT
>NW_007726450.1:179393-187044 GCF_000696425.1 Galeopterus variegatus | reverse complement strand
GTGCGGTACTTGGGAGCACGGCGGCGCTCCTGCCAAGGGTTCGGGTCCCATATAGAGACTGGTCCACTCACTGGTTGAGTGCGGTGTGGGCGTGACACCAAGGGTTGCAATTCCGTTGCCGGTCATGAAAAAAAGACAAAAAAAAAAAAAAAAAAGGAAAAAAAAATATCATGCTCAGAAGTGAATCTACTAAGAAAGAAATCTTGACCAGTGTAGAATAGAGTAGGACTATTCCCTTCCAAGAACTGAAAAACACATGCTTCTATAAGAGTAGCAGTAGCATTGTGGCTCAAACAAAATTTGTATCAATAACACACTCCCAAAACCGTCCTGATCTTTTTTTTTCCCCCACTCATTCTTCCATCCATTTCGTGAACTTATTTATTTTTGGTTCTCATTCCAGCCTGCTGGGATTACTTTGTAGTCCGATCATTATCCGTTTCTGGGCATTTATTCCTCCCACATTTTGCATCATCTGCATGTTCCTAGGTCTCCATCCATGTTATTGATAACAAGGTTGTGCAGGACAGCCCCAGAATGCAGCATTTTGTCATCTCACTAGAAACCTTGTTTCAAGCTTTGGTGGCTGTTCCACTTTCTTCAGGAGGATGTCATCTTGTGCTGTAGATACACACTTCAGCTGACATTAAACCATTGGATCCACAAGTATATAAAGTGATACCTGATCTTGCTGACATAGTGATGTATGTCTGAATGGCATGTTCTTTATCTACAATTGTAGTAGACCTTGCAAGAAAGAAAATATACAAACCAGACACTCACCCCTTCCTGTGGAAGAGAAGGGTTGTACTGTCAGTAGAAAATTGGTCTTCTTTTGAGCTCTTCAGGAACAAAGATGGTATCCTGAAAAATATCTGATCAGTTCTTTATTTCAGGTTCAATCCATAAGCAAGGGTTCTTAAACTAAATGGAATTCAGAATCACTTGTGCGGAGCTTGTTAAAAGCAGAATCCTAGACCTCGCCTCCAGAGCTCCTGGTTTAGTGGTCCATTTTATTTATTATCCTCTTTAATCATCATACAAGGGTACAGGTAGGACGCGTGGAGTCTCAAGTGCACACAAGTTGGGAAGTTTTAAGAAAATGAATATGAAATACAAATACAGTATTAGGTAGAGGGCCTTGGTGGAGACCCATCAAGTGAGCCGCCCTGGAAGTTA
The DNA here is from genome assembly GCF_000696425.1 of Galeopterus variegatus. Classification (NCBI taxonomy): domain Eukaryota; kingdom Metazoa; phylum Chordata; class Mammalia; order Dermoptera; family Cynocephalidae; genus Galeopterus; species Galeopterus variegatus. The sequence goes on along the minus strand of NW_007726450.1, from coordinate 185,865 downwards.
AGTTTCATTACCTCCACTGCAAATCCACCTGGGTCATTGACAACACTAAGACATAGTGTGTACAACCTGTGGCACAATTAAGGAAACAGCAAGTTTGAACACCTTGCCAGGGGTCACACAGCCAGATATGGTAGAACTGGGACTTGAACCCAGGCCCATCTCACTCCAAGGGTTATACCCCCCCCCAAGTTCTAATGGACTTCTTCAAATGAAATGTATCCTTGGTTCCTAGCTTCTTTGGTTTTGGTGGCCTCTTGTTTTAGAATGTTCCTGCATACCCGGACTTGAGGACAAAAAAAGAATAAAGTTTGAAGTGAGAAAGGAAGAGAAATATATCTGTGAGGAGGTAGGTATGTAGGTGGGTGTGTTCTGCGCCGGTCTCTCTAATCAGTTTCCCAAGGACTCACTGAATTATGGGATCTAAGGTTTAAAAACTACTTTTTAAAAATTTTGTTTTCATGAAATAGCAAATAGAACTAAAATAGAATTTTGTTATTTAAGGATATTTAACACAAATCTTTTTTTTTCCTTTTTGTCTTTTTTACTGACCGGCAACGGGATCACAACCCTCGGTGTCACGCCCGTACCGGGGACCGGCAACGGGATCGCAACCCTTGGTGTTGCGCCCGCACCGCACTCAGCCAGTGAGCAGGAACCGGTCTCCACATGGGATCCGAACCCTCGGCGGGAGTGCCGCCGCACTCCCAAGCGGCGCACTCTCCAGTGCACCACCGGGCCGGCCCAACACAAAATCTTGATAAAAAATATTGTTAGTGAATGAAAGGGAAGGGAGGGATAAGTAACCTATATTTTTTGAGAGACTGTTACCTGCCAACCATGTAATCCTCACTGTGAACCTATGGGATAGACACACAAAAGCTCAATTTCTTCAATGATTGAGGAAACTGCGACTCAGATTAATAGTTCAAATCTATATGACTATAACATCAGAGAAGAGGCTACTGTTTCCTTTAAATGGCAACAGTTTTAAACAAAGACAATTTCTGCAAAACATTATGTAAATTTCACATCTATTTTAACACTAATTTAACACAGAATAGTGGTTTTCTGAAAAAGAAAGATGAGATTTATTTTCACAGATATGAAATATGATTTATCCTATAGTATAGCATTCCTGAAATTTGTTAATTGCAGCCTATTTAAGGGGTTAGTTAAGAGTGTGAAGGAACTATTAACACCCAGTACAAAAATGTGACAGAAACGTAAGAGAAGAGACAATTCCAAGTTCTAATTGTGAAATCAGTCTGTGTTTAGGTTCAGTGTAATTTTCAGGAAGCTCGTTAAAGTCCTGTAAGGGACCATCTCTCTACCCAGAGCTGACGGCACGGAGTCCCCTTGAGAGGTGGTCTCTTAGCAGCCATCTTTCCTGCCATTGGGACTGTATGTCAACCTCTGACCATACAAGGGTGGGAACTTTCAATGAAGGCTTAGAAAATATTTCTCTCCCTTGATTATCTACAGAGAACTGTCCCTAGATTATTCTCAACACCGAGGGAGAGTAATGATTTTGATACATGCTTTAAAGGCCTTTGAATGCACAAAGGAATAAAGAAAAGTATGTATGTGCCTTACGATAGGTAATAATCAGAATGCATACATTAACCTCTGCCTGGAACAATTTCATCCCAGCTCTGCTCAGTGAGAACACTCCAACGTCACAAAACAGTAGTAAACTAGATTTTTGGTCTTGTTTGGCACACTGGACATTTAATTTATGTTACAGAGGTTATACAATAGGGGTGTATTTTTCTTGCACATTTCTCCCCTTATCTATATTTTAATTATTTGTTCTTTTTAGAGGATGTCTCAAATGAAAGCCACCAATCTATTTAGGGTCAGGATAGTGGAAAAAACATCTAAATTACATATAGTTTGTCCTTTAATAGTTACAGTGTCTACCAAAGTATTGTAAAATCTAACCATTTCTAATTAGAGTAGGGTTTGGGTTTAAGTTCACATTGCTTTCTCTAACATTTTTATAGAATCATGTTTCCTGGATTTTCTTCATACTGTGTGCTAGTGAAATAGTTTACTGACTTCAATCCGGTTGTGTTTCTGTGAATATCCATCAGTATACTCTTTCCTGGGGCTGAGCAGGTCTTGTTCACAGAGCACTGACCCAAACCACCGGAGCAGAGGCAGCTGGGCCACATCAGAAGTTGGCATGTTTTCCCTACTCGGTTTCCAACCATATGCCTCTTTCTGCATTTTGGCACGGGTTCTACATGCATGTGTAGGGACAGCCTACTCAGCAGCAGCAGCCTCATCCAAGGAGGCAGCACTTCTGAGATAATCTGATATGCTTCCTCTGCAGCTCTGTGGATTTTACCTTGCCCCTCTATAGGTTGAGAGCCTTTGATTATTGCCATGGTGATCAATTTGTCCCCTGGGAACCAGACAGAGACCATCACACTGATTCTATGCAGGCCATTAGGTAATGCTCAGAATCTTGGAGAGAAGTGCATTTTTCTATGAAAAGAATCCCTGTGGACGGCGGGCACTAGGTTTAATTGGACTGTATAGTTAATACTGACTGAGAGGGGACAAAGAGTCTGGGGAAATAGTCACAGAAGTGAACTGACTGATGGGTTAGTCATATTCTGCTCCATTGTCCTTTTCCTCCTTTTTTAGATATTTAACAGGAAGGAGGTGAATCTCAGTGTTTTAGGGCCAAAAGCTATAGGCTATTTGCAAGTAATGGATTTGCAGATAACAAATAGTTGGGAAATTTTTAGAGTACAGCATGCATTTAGGTCTTCATTGACAGGACATCTGAAAAGTAATTGTTGCTTCTTAGAGACCAATTACTAGACATCAGCCCAGCTGGAGACCGCATTCCCTCCTTCCTCAGGGCTTGCTGAGATTTTGTAGTAGATGAACCAACCATTTATGGGAACCTCTCTAGACCTCGTTCTTATCTTTGTAGACATTGTCTGATCAGCCTTGTTCTGATACCAGAAAGTGCCACAGCCCTCTGTGAGCTCCTACTACAGTCTTCCAACAGTGATTTTAGGGTGGATACATAAGCCATTAATGAGAGTTAATGTGGGTTCATAGTCTTGACCAATTGGTTAATTTCTCTACTATTAGGTGCATGCTGTATCTATAGGCCTTGAAGTGAAAGTCATCAAAGTGACTTGCCCAGAATGATCATATGGTCAACTAGAGGAGGGGAGTGAAACTAATATTAAGGTCTTTTGGCTTAAATCTAATGCACTTGATGGTTATAGGATTGCATTTGCCTTGCTCACTATTCTTTTCTGTTTAGATTTTATAACTTCAATGTGCATTGGGCTAGTCTCCATAATTCTAACCAACTATGCTAACTCCTATGTTCAAGTGTTTTTTTCCCACTGGGATTTCCATGCCTAGAAAATGAGAATATCAACAAAGAAGAAGAGCAGCCCATTCTGGAATATTCTAATCAACAGTGCCAAAGCCCCTCCCCGCCTCACATGTAGGTTTTCACAGTAATCTTAATCTTGTTTCTTTGGGAGTACTCAAGACTCTCCAATTTCTTACTACTGTCTTCCCTGATACCTTCCTATACTTCAGACCGTGGTTTCCACGTACCTCAGGCACAAATACAGGTGTAGTTAAACTGGCTGAGGCCCTGCCTTGAACCCTCTTCTCCCCCAGAACCCTGAGCTGTTTCTCTTTCACGCAGCTCTAGAAATGCTCTTATTATCCCCTCTTCCTCCCTGCTGGACTCTCAGAGGTGAGAATAAAACTCACTATTCCCTGTATAGTAAGCAAGTTAAACTCAGTGGCTGCTTTCCCTAAAGTCTTCTTGATTATGTACATCTTAATTTATGTCACCAAGATCTATTCATTTGAATAACTACTAAGCGACTTATTTTGGACCATTTCTGATTTTTTTTTTTTTTGTATTCTATGTTCCTATACATGATGATCTTTTTCACCCTAAGAAAACTAGAAAGCTATCATGTACTTAATGTGTAACAAAGTGATGTGCTAAGTAAACACTAAGGATATGAAATTTTGGGGGGGGGGGAACCCAAACCTCACCCCAAACAGGACCTAACTAGTCATGTGCAATTGACATTTACTAGATGCTTCTGGATGATGATGGTGATGGTTTATGACATCTGGTTAGCAAATCACACCTGCTCAAAATGTGATTGAAAAATTACCTAATTTTAGTTGATGGCCTCAAAACTCTTTGAATTGTGGACTCTATTTCTATTACTTATTCTGTGTTATCCAGCAATTTCTCTCATTTTGTTTAACATCTGTGAAGTTTTATTCTTTCTCCTAAAGGTCAAGCTTTCTTGCATTTTCCCCTTCCTTTCACTTTCTGTTTTTTTTTTTCCTAAGACTTAATTTCTGTTTCATATTCATTTTCCCATAGCTTCAGTACTTCCTGCAAAATGCTTTTGTCATAACTTAGCAACATCTTTCAATCGCTTCTCTATATTCTGGTTGCCATAGCATTCTCTGTTGGTGAAGACACTATAAGCAGCAAAGGAAAAAACAAATTCTTCACTCATTAATCATTTGCTCAGTCTCCAAGTCAACTGAGCCCATGGCAGAGGTTAATCATGAAGCAGATGTCCATTCCTCCAGAGCAGCAGTCACCAATGAGTCATCTCTGAATCGAGAACTTCTGTCACTGATTATTTACTTTTCAAATAAAGGTCAACCAGTTGGTCTAGGTTAAACCACTGGTTGAGTCGAAGTGCAGAAAATAATGTGCAGGTCAAAAAATTAATCAACAATGTAGTAAAAATTAGCTTACAGTGGTTCTAGACTATTGTACTCCTCAGTAAGGTTTTGACATTTTAATAAGATTTTTCTATTTCTTTGTCAAAGGGTAGTTTCAGATGGTCCTAAGGTTTCATTTCTGAAGATTCATTAAATTGTATTTGTTTAATTTATATCTTAGGAGACTTTCCACCTTAAGAAAATTTTGTCACTTTTTAAAGTTAATTCCATTAATTTTCCAAGTCATTCCTTGATCTCCTTAGGAGATATAAATTAATGTTATGAGTTCTTATCTGTGAAAAAATGTTTAATCTTTAAATGTCTTGTTAATTTCTATTGAAATATGCTTAAAATGTTATGGTGTCGAAAAGATATCATTGACTTTTTTTTTTTAAAGCTGTCTATATCAGAGCTGAGGCCATACTAATTTTTAATAAATAGGCTTAAACATTGTATCTGAATTAAAAATTACAAAAAGAATAACTTGACTGGGTAAAGAGTTGAGATAGAAATGGAGCTAACAGAGGGAAGCTGTCTGAACACAGGTATACCTAGTCAGCAAAAAAGTGAAAGATGTGGGTAATGAGGTCTGAAATCTAGCAGACATGGTCTGCAGTCTTGGCCGAGCCACTACCTAGCTTTGTGAGCTTGGAGAGGTGAGTTAACCTCTGAGTTGTTCTCACTTGTGAAATGGAGGTGATAATAATCATTCTTCGTAGCCTTCATAGGCTTATTCTGAGAAATGAATGAGCAGAGCACTTTACCCGTATGCTTGGAACAGAGTATGTTCTAAATATTTCATTTTTTCAGGGGGGTTCTTATTCACTTTCCGCTTTTGTTTAAAAACTGTATAAAAGCCTCTTGATTGTTTAGGATGCCCGTTAGGCATGGATAACACAACTCAAGATATTCCCACATTTAGGAATTAAAGGAACAGAAACAACTCAGGCCTGAGCTGTAAAAGAAGCACCATTTTCATCTAAGTGAAACTTAACCCAAGCTAAATCTTGATTAGCCTTGAATACAGAAGTGGTAGAGTACATTAGAAACCTTTGTCTTCTCCAAGTTAGGAAATAAAACCAGGGTTGATATAAGCAGAAGTTGACAATAGTTCAAAAGGATATTTTGTTTTTATTTGAATCCTAGCCTAAATAATAAATCACATTGAGTAGTGCTTTCTACTATGTCAGCTTAACTGTAGAGAAGTTGAAATTCAAAAAGATCGTATCTTTGCCTTGTGAGCTGTTTGGAACATGGTGCCAGAAACAGGGCATTGCTACGCACCTGACAGTAACAATCCTGAATTTCAGGGACAGCGCCTATTAAGAAGAAATAGCTTCAGGAACAATGTCCTTGAAAAACTCAAATATACCAACTGATTAAAAACTTCCAATGTTTGTTCTGGAATTAGAATTTTTTTTTTTTTTTTTTTGTCTTTTGTCTTTTTCCGTGTCCGGCAACAGATCGCAACCCTCAGTGTTGCCCCCGCGCCTCGCTCAGCCAGGGAGCGGGAACCAGTCTGTATGTGGGATCCGACCCCTCGGGCGGGAGCGCCGCCGCGCTTCCCAAGCGGCGCACTTATCCAGTGCACCACCGGGCCGGCCCCTGGAATTAGAATTTTTTAATGAGAGACTTTTTGAAATAGGGAAGAACACAGTTCTATCAAACTTCCAGCTTCAGGGTTTAGTTGAGCTGTGTTTTTAGATGGGGACTGGGGACTGGGACT
>NW_007726450.1:175047-178686 GCF_000696425.1 Galeopterus variegatus | reverse complement strand
TTTTTTTTTTTTTTTTTTTTTTTTTTTTGTCTTTTGTCTTTTTCCGTGTCCGGCATGGGATCGCAACCCTCGGTGTTGCTCCCGCGCCTCGCTCAGCCAGTGAGCGGGAACCAGTCTGTATGTGGGATCCGAACCCTCGGGCGGGAGCGCCGCCGCGCTTCCCAAGCGGCGCACTTATCCAGTGCACCACCGGGCCGGCCCCTGGAATTAGAATTTTTTAATGAGAGACTTTTTGAAATAGGGAAGAACACAGTTCTCTCAAACTTCCAGCTTCAGGGTTTAGTTGAGCTGTGTTTTTAGATGGGGACTGGGGACTGGGACTTATGTTTGTAACATCCAGACCTATTGTTTTTGTGGAACCAATTAGTTTGTAAAATTCAGTTGACAGTCTCATAGGATGGGTTACAGTGGTTTCAGACCTGCTAACTGCCAGCCCAATTTGGCCAGGAAATTTGGTATGGTAGGCCATCGAATGTTTACAAATTGCTTTTGGATTTAAATGCCATTAAGTGGACACATCCTTTCCAGTATGTCGTGGACTCTGCCACTTCCAATTGTGTCATCCTTCACCCAGTGTCCCCATTTCTCCAGCTTCTGATCTGCTCATACAAGGATAAGTTGTGAATGTAGTAAAACAAATTGGTTTAACCTTTTTTGGTAGTGGTAATGGTGGGATAGTGGGATGGAGTTCTCTACTCCAAAGCCCAGCACTGAACTTGGGGGATCCCATATCATCACAAGCACATACCACCAATAAATGCTTATGCTCAGCATCGGCACAGCTATATCCATAATTTCCAACATCTGCAATGATGACTAACACCCTTCAGGCCCCAGGGTACCTTTATCCACATTTTTTGCTCTCTCATTGTGGAACAAAAGGTGATTGCCCTTGAATGCCCTTAAGGCATGTCCTTGAGGTTTGTGGGCTTGCTGGTTTGGAGGCAGGTTATGCTTTTGAGGGCTGTGTTAGAAAGAGGCTGAGGGCTGCAAATGGTCTTTGAATAGTGGAAGCACTAATTAAGGGGAAGACGAATGAATTAAAGTACCAAATCTTTCCTCTAAGTAGTATGAATTCAGTAGATTCTTGCATAACCAGTGTAATTTCCCAGACGAACGTAGGGTCCAGTTTTTAGCTTCTTCCTTTTCCAATCCATGGTTCTAGCGTTACTCTCAAAGTAGTGTATTCATGATAGTTTCAGGTGTTTACAAAGAAACATTTTGCTGCATTAAGAAGTTCATATCATTCTTAAACTTGTACTTATGTAGGTCTAGGTGTGGGAAGCATGATATCAATTCTTTACAGTGGCATTAAGTGAACAATGAATGCTAGAATTACAAATAGTTTTACTTTTATAAATGTATTTAATGAGATTTAATACATCTTTTCAAAAACTGGATGTTTAAATAATTTTCTTTAAAATTAAATTAAATTAAATATTTTGATATGAATTAATTACAATTTGTATTTTCCCTTTATTTTAATTAACAATTCTCTTTATTAGAAGAAAATATCTTTTTAAAAAGTATATGAAAAATATTATTCGATTTTTTTGCATTTATATTAATTTACATTTTGGATGAAAATATACCCAAGTTTTGGACCTGATTAAAAGTTTAAAAATTACTACTTTAAAAAGTTCTTTTGCTGATTAATGATAATTGAGCAAATTATGTAAATATCTTTATTATAACTGCATAATTATTTGGTTTTGTGGGAAAAAACAAAAAATAAACTTTATGTAGTATTTATAATAATTTATTAATTATGTTCATCTTATTACTCATCAAATCATCATTGGTGCATCAACAAAATATTATGACATAAACAAAAATAATTAAATTCAGTAACCTGCTATTTTACTGATTTTTAGTTATATAAAAGCCATAGCTTTATATACAGTTTTTAATTTTGATATTATGAAGGTATATTTGCCTCAATATATATATATTTTTTTAAAAAGATGAGCGGTAAGGGGATCTCAACCCTTGGCTTGGTGTTGTCAGCACCACGCTCAGCCAGTGAGCAAAACCGGCCATCCCTATATGGGATCCGAACCCGGGGCCTTGGTGTTATCAGCACCGCACTCTACCGAGTGAGCCACGGGCCGGCCCATTGCCTCAATATTTGATATTATGAAGGTGGGGACAACATATTTTATTTTATAGTTCTTTAGCTAGATTTCTAATGTGAAAATAGTAAGATAAATATTATATATGTCTACATTTGTCAACTTAACGCCCAACCCACAAATGTTAGTAGCAGGTCCAGACTGAAGCACAGTAGAGCATCCACAGGGAACAAATTAATTTCATTTCCCTCCTGAATTCTAGAGATGACTTTACAGAAATGTCCTTCATGGTACATGACAGAAATTGCTTCTTCTATACTGGCTTCATAGGGTTGACCCATGCATTTCTCTGTGCCTGTTATATGTGGCCCCATACTCAAGGTTCCTTGATTTCAGAAGTTTCTAGAGCTGCCCTCTTTCACACAGCCCTTTTCTATAGAAACAGATCCTTTGATAGTAGACTGCATCAAATAATGATCTATAGAACAAAAAGAATCAGAAGGTGTAGTTAATAATAGCTACTCTTCTAAAAAAAAAGTGGCATTGATGTCTTACTGTGGGAAAAATTAGAAACATTTTAGAGATGTCATTTTACCTAAAACTGTGATTATATTTTGTGTCATTTTAGGAATGAGCATATTTATGTACTATTCCTATACAAAAAAGTTATGCACCTACTTACTGTGATATTTACATGAAAAAGGAAGCCTTGTAGATATGTTAGTAACTGTCTAATCGTTTGAGGTATGCATCATACCGTTATTACGGGAATTCAAGATAAAAATACATTCCAAGTGCATTCTTTACAGAATTTATATTATAATTTCTGTTCTATTTTTTACTTTTACATACTTCAAAGTAAAAACGTAGAGCTTTCTGTACTAACAAAAAACACATCTGTGAAAATGTGATTGTGTCTGTGCTGATATTGAAGTTTACTGAAGTTTTCTCACCTTACTCTTTTTTGTAGCTGAAATTGATCCAGAGTGTTCCAAGTGTGGGCCATGTGGCTCACCATTGTGGAAAAGTCTTCAACTTTTCTCCCCAGAACCTGAAAGCAGGTGCCTCTTTCTCTGCTCCTTCTTTGCTCTTATTCTATGAAAAGACTCTAGATGAAGAGGGGAGCAGATGATCAACTCTGGGAAGTGAGTTGACCCTGCCTAGTTGTTCCTAGGCCCTCCCCCAAAAGATACAGAAAAACTGATCCTTTAAACTCGACAGCTGCTGCCTTTATGGGAAGATGACTATCTGATGTCTGTTATCTTATTTCTTGAACAGCTGAGTAGCTTGACATTGGCGATTTCTCATATTTCTTGTGAACTGCAGAGCTTACTCACTGGAAGCTTCAAGAGTAAAGACCTGAGTACTGTAGTAAGCTCTTTAACTTGAGAGGAATTCCATCTTTCCAGGTACCCGAGCTGCAATACTTTAATTTCTGAGTCTTACAGTCAACAAGTGCCTTTGCTTACAATATGGATTCCATCAGACTCTCAGAAAGTGTGAATGATAAATGCTCCATGCCTTTTGACATTCTTAGATGAGTGGATTCTATAAGCAAATAAGTATA
>NW_007726450.1:160859-174564 GCF_000696425.1 Galeopterus variegatus | reverse complement strand
ATAAATGCTCCATGCCTTTTGACATTCTTAGATGAGTGGATTCTATAAGCAAATAAGTATAATTAAGAGTGGAATCTCATGAAATTTGGTGCCCAGGTAACCACATTGTAAATCTTAAGTGCTGATGATCAACTCACAGAGGTAGTTTTGTGAAGTGATACAAGGCATTTACTTGTCATCAGGATCCCCTGTATACCAGCTTTTAAAAATTCAAATTCCTGGGCCCACTGTTGACCAACCAAATGAAAATTGGGGGAGGGGAGGAGTTGGAAGTTGTACTGCATGTATTCCACTTGCCTCTCCACATCCATGCCAGATCTTCTCCACTTTGTTTTGTAGGTAAGAAGCTGGTCTATACAAACATGACTGAGCACTCTGGCCTTCTGGCTTCCAGGTGTGTTCAGCAGAGGGGAGGGCCCCAGCAGGAGACAGGAGAGAGGGAGGAGAGTGAGTCTAGATATATTTATCCTCCTTACACCTATTCCTCCCTGCCGGTTGTTTCCAGCTGGCTACCTCCCTTCTAAAGGTAGGATTCTCTCCTATGTCCTGGTAACTACTCCCTTTCTGTTCCTTTGGTCTTCGGGTTTTTAACTCTCTTGGTCTCTTATGGTTTTCTTATACTCTGCCCATGCCTTTTAAATAATCCCTTTTTAAAATTCTCAAATTACCTAATTTGAGTGTGTCATTTCTTTCTTTCTTTTTTTTTTTTTTGCCAGAATCCTGATACAGAGTTTAAAATATCCATCTAAAATTTGCAAGATCTCTTTGTTCCTGGAGATAACACATTGCTATATATCTTATAAGTACACTGAGTTTATTTAGAATGAGTTCTCATTCTGGACATGCTTGTAGCTAGTGATTTTTTAAACATTGCCTTTTGAAATAAAATTTGTTGCACCCATTTTAAGTGTACAGTTTGATGAGTTTTGAAAATTGTATACAACTGTGTAATTGCCTCGACAGTCAAGTTAAAGGACATTTTCATGACACCAGAAGGGTTTCTGCCTAGCTCCTTCCTGCACCAGCCCTAGCCCTAGGTTTATGCTTGTTCTAGGATTTTATGTAAATAGAAATATGTAGTATGCACTCTTGTGTCTGTTTTTCTACTCATCATAAAGTTTTTGAGATGCACCCTCATTGTTGTGTCTATTAGTGGTTTATTCCTTTTTTATTGCTCAGCAGTACTTCAATGTGTTAACATACCACAATTTGTTTATCCATTCAGCTATGGACAATTATTTTCAATTTTTGGCTATTATGAATAAAACTGGTACAAACATAAGTGGATATTGTTTTGTGGATATGTGTTTTGATTTTTCTTGGGATAATATCTGAGAGTGGCTTTGCTGAATCATAAGTCAGATTTAGCTTTATTAACTGAAATAGTTATGATATTGATCCTACAAACCAGAAATATATATATTTATCCATTTACTTAAATTTTGTTTAATTTCTTATAGGTTTCATTGCAGAAATCTTGCATACCCTTTTTGATTTATCTACAACTTATTTTTTGTTTATCAATGCTATTTTTAAATGACATGATTTTTATATTCATTTTTTATTTGTTACTAATCTTTAGAAACACAATTGACTTTTAAATACTGATCTTGAACCCAGTGACATTGCTAAATTTACATATTATTTCTAAAAATTTTATTTTCTTTTACATTTCCTATGTGTGAAAAACACATTAACTGCAATTATAAGTAGTTTTATTTCTTCCTTTCTAATTTTTATGCTTTTTTTTTTTCTTGCCCTGTCACATTGGCTAGAACTATATGATTTTCAATAGAATTGCTAATGGCATCCTTGTCTTTTTCTCAATTTAGGGAATGCTTTAAATATTTCACAATTAAATATGGATTTCTGGGAGACATTATCAGGTTAAGGAAGTCCCTTCTACCCTTATTTTGGTAAGCGTTCCTTTGTCATCATGAATATGTATTAGATTTCCCCAAATGATTTTTTGGAGTTTATTTGTATGATTATTCCTCAGTCTTTTTTATAGATTTGTTATCTGCAGTTTTCTTTAATTTTTTAAAGAACTTACCATTATTTTATGTCTCTACCATCACTTGGATAATGATTTGGTGCTTTCTCTTATTTGCTTGCATATTTTCACAAAACCTTGGAAAAAAACTCTTATCACAGTGCTGAATTACAAAAGAAAGTATATTTACTAAATTCACATTTCACATTTTTTATAAACTGTTATTAAAATCACTTTAACTGTTTAGGCTTTATGGGCAATACTCCAAACATATGTTTAAACTCTCTAAACTACTTATCTTTTCAGTCTGTTTCAACGTGGATGAGTTGTTTTATTTCCTGTGAACCTACAACTCAAGTAATTTTTGCACCTCATTTTAGAACAGATAAGGTAAACAAAATAAGTGTGAATTATATGTGACCAAAAACAGTGAGATAATAATTGCTAAAAATGATTTTTTGGAAGCATATATCTGCATAGTTATTTTGTATGCACCCAAAATGTGAAATTCTTTATGACTTTTGGGATCAATCTGATGCATATTGTCAGTAGTCACATTTTCTATTTCACAGACTCTGAGATGGACATTAGGTTTCAGGAGGTTGATTAGGGACCACACATGTAAGAGAATGAGGAAAGACAAATTGGATCAATGGAGAAGTCCAACTGCAATGCGGTTACAACATAGACCTCAGTGATTCCCACAGGGATTCTAAAGCTGAGGTGGGCTGCAGAGTCCACTCACCTGTGCCAAGTGGATCCAGACCTTATACTCCTCCCTGGCTCAGTCATTGTATATAGGCTGCCCTCTGGAGAGGCATGCAACCTTTAACTAAGGGCAGTTCCTGGAAAGGGTCTGAGCTAGGGACTCAGTTGCCAACATTTGCAGCAGCTGGGGAATGAGAGCCTTGATCCTAAAGGGAAGATCTGGGTGACTAAGAAGATACGCTGTTAAACCAAGTAATTTAAAATTGAGTGAATCCATCTTTCTTGCTAAGGTTTTGATTTTGTTTGTATAGTGCCCTACAACTTAGTTTCAACTGTGCTATGGTGGAAAAAGATGGATTTGGAGTTAAAAAGCTGTTTTTAGTTTCACTCTGCCATTTTGCAGCTCTTTGTATACTTCTAAGTATGGTCACTTAAGGAATCTGCATTTTGGTTTCCTATTCTAAGTGACAAGAATAGTGTGTCTTAAAGTTTAAAGGCACAAGACATTAAGAAACTGTACTTTATACTTTCCTTTTGCATTTTTGCTGGAGTATTTTCCAGTTGACATTTGCAGGTTATTTACTTTAACTATTCACAAACCAAATCCCATGGAATGACTTTAAAAATGCTTGATTGCAGCAGGGTGAAATTCCTGATGCTAAGGGCCTCTGAATAATTTAATTAGTCTTACACAGATCTGATTTTCCCTATAATAGATAGAAATTAAAATGCAATGGTCATTTTAATGGAACATCTACTTGAACCCATAAAGGGCACTGACTTTATGACAAGCATTACATTTCATTTCAAAGGAAAAGTATGTCTTTACTAGAAGATCATATAGACTCTGAAAGTTGATATTATTACAATTTAGTGATGCATTTTTGCACTCGAACCCAAATAATAATATAAAGAAGGAGACCAATGGAATAGTACATGCTAGTGAGTTACTAATTTCCAGGAAAATGCCCTTTAAAATTTCCCTGCTGAAGACTGCATAGAGACTCTTCCTTTGAGTAATCTTTTCCTTGTCTCATAGATGCAGTAATCATTCTTTTCCAATGGGACTTATCTGGTCGTCTTTCTCTTTCTGTGGCACAGATTATCAATTCATAAGCAGTGGCTGTTTGAGGCTGAATTTTAATTTCCCCTGGACTAAGCTGGATATTTTTCCTCTGGCTGATTCTCAAAGAATACACTGAGCATGGAGACTGCACCTGGGTTCAGAGGGTGAAATGCAGCACGGGAACTCCACCCGGAATTAAATAACAGCTAGTTGTCAGTCTGTGACTTTTGTTACTCCATGAGTGTGAGATGGGTTAAACCTCCTAAAAACCTCACTATGCTGCATTTTCTCCTCTTCTCTCCCTGCCCCTGAAATGACATTATGCAATTTCCTCTTGTATGTAAGTTAGTTAATAGCAAAATTCCATCAAAATCAATTTGAGAATAAGTAAACACCTTGTAATAAATAACACACTTTCAAAACACATGTTTTTTTGGATTGATCTAACATCATCCAATAAGTTCTGCCAATACCATTTCTCATTAACTTCTGTCATGTTTAAATGCTTTTATAGGCTAATGGGGCAGTTGTAATTTTGCTCTACCTGCACTATTGCTCAGGTATATGGCATATAATGGATAAATAAGACATCTGCAAGGACATTTGTATAGAATGTTCACAGAGGATCTTACTGCCCTCACTCACAGAAGCTACCCTGGGAGATGACTGTGCCAAGATAAGTTATCTGGGGCTCATAAAATCTCTTTCAGAAGATTGAAATAAAGTCAGTGCTTGCAGAAGACAAATCAATTGTGACATTTCTGAATAGAGTGCGATGCATTTAATTAGCACAAGACATACTGGCAAATGCTGAATTACCCAATAAATCACGGGATGCTGGAACGCATACAGAGCAGGGAATCAGCTGTCGTGTGAGATGTACAGCAAGTGATAATAGGGAGATCTGGCCATTTGTATTGTCACTTTGGCCCATTTTATGCTAATTTTTTTCTATTTTGACATTTGCACACAGAGCCCCTTAAATTATTTTAAACTATCAGCAAACCTTGTCCCCACCTACTCTGAGAATATTTTACAAACATTTGCATTTGCAAAGGACACTCACTATCATTGATGTGATATGGCAGATGTGGCATATAAGGTCCTCTGTAGAGGGGGAGTACGTGCAGATAAAAATCCTCAGAACAGACATTCTGAAAAAGCAGCTAACAGGGTCATTGTCTTGCAGTTCATTGATAATATTGAAGGTGTTACTTCAGTCATTTTTAAATTTCACAAAGATATCTACCAGTTTAGGCAGAAAAATGGCTTACTTTAATCTTTGACACCTAGGGTTTAATTTTTTTTCTTTCAAACTGGAACTTAGATGCTGCTTCAGTCTATCTTTGAAATGCTACAGCTAAAGAGCATTGAGGCTTAAATCCAATATTTTGGCTATTGAGAATGTGGGAAAGGATTGAAAATGAATTCTAAATGAGTCTTGCTGGCTCCGGAAGACAAGGTGGAACATTCTCTGCAGCGAGGATATTTTATAGATGAATTGGCGATTCTGCTAGTGAACCTTTCATTGAGTACCTTCCTATGATATAAACAGTAACGTAGCTCACCTAATAGGCACCAGATCATACAAAAGACCCCTGCTGCACACCCATTCCACTCTCTTTCTTTGACACCCTATTAAGTGGTGACATTTCAATGGTAGATAGGGGTGGATAGAAGGTAGATAGATAGCACATGGGGTAATGATGCTAATGACTAAGAAAGTATGAGGGATGCCATGTAAGGAGAGACAATCAGGCTTTCATTTATGAAGAATCCTGGGTCTGCAAAGCAAAGCGGGAGTATGATTTTTCTGGAGAGCTGAAATACTAGCACCACTTGCCTGAAGGCATGAAAGTCTAGCTTGTGTTGCTAGGGCTAATAATCACAATGCAGAGAGGGGAAAAGTAATCTCAGAGTCACCTGGGAGGCTTTCCAAATTATGCAAGGTCCCATTCCTTCCTTCCCCCGGATATCCTAAAATGTGGATGGGAAGAGCTCTCCTTACCATGAGGAATCTATAGGGGGTAGGGGGACAAGCACAAATTAAGAAAATAAACCCCACGGATATCCAACAATATCTGCTACACAGACACCATCCAAATCCATCAGCACCCTGTACCTATATTCCTTGTCCTCCCCATTACTGTACTTGGGGAAGATGACTTCCCACCCCAGGTGACTGAGTGCTGCTGAGGTTACACCTGTCATGCCGATTCCATTTCCCTTGCCAATGGCTGGCTGAGGAAAGGGGATGCCATACAGTCCTGACCAGTGAGACGTCTGGGAAAGTCAGTTGGACCGTTTCTAGGACAGTTTATTGCTGTTAATAGAGGCACAGGAAAAGAAATATCCTTTTTTGTTGCTGAATGAACTTGAATGAGGAGAACTAGAGCTGATGTCGTCATTTTAAACAATGAGAACACTGGCCTGAAGACCGAAACCGACACCCTAAGGATGCAAGGGCTCATCATGTGACCAGCCACCCAGGTTTGTTGGGGACTCGGGAGGTTCCCAGGTCGTTGGAGTTTAGCTAAAGTCAGGAAAGTTCCAGAAAACTGGGACAAGTTGTTCCTTCTAGAAAAGAAAAGTTGGATCCTTGATATCATCAAGCTGCTGAGTTAACCAACTCTGCAGAAGGCCTACCTCTGGGCTTCAATCCTTGTGGCAAATGTCCTTATCATTTATGCCATTCTGACTTGTGCTTTGTTTCAGGCAGCTGAAAGCATCCTAAATGACCAATATGGAAAGAATTTTATTCTAAATAAAATCCCACAAAAATGAGTGGTTATATCGTGATAAGATTTGGCCTTTTAAATGCGCTCTTTTAAATTCTAAACCTTTCCCTTATAGTCATTAACTAATTCATGGGCACTTATTAAACCTTACTTATTAGGAATTAATAATCAGTGCATAACCAACCCTATCATTTTGCTTTGTTTTATGTGGCCACTCTCTGCTTTTACAGTGTGAAGAATTCTTGGAAGTATGAATGACCATAAAGCAAACCAAGCACGTGCAATTGTCGAAACATCTTTTACATCAACAGCAATAAATGTCAAATGAGCAAGTAAGAATTTGAAAAAGTGACATAAAGTCTTGATTAGGAGCTTCAAATGACCAAAGCAGCAACATAAAAAGTACTGCCAAAAAAAAGTCACCTACATATTATCTGTTTTTTCTTTTTACAACTTTTTATTTTTAGGTTGTCTCTGTTAACTTTTCAATTGTCTGGAGATGTATTTCTCATTCTGTGTTTTTAGTGAGAAGGGTTGTGTAAAAAGTCTGTCTCCAAGTTTAAGTTTAAGCAAAGCATTAGATAGAGTTGTGTTCTTCAAATTGCTCCTTGCTTGACATTATCACAAATATCACTAGTAATAGTTGAGCACTGGCCCTCCACATGATCTCAGACAACCAATTCTATCATCATTAAAACTCAAGAAGGGGCCGGCCTGGTGGCGCACTGCTACAGTGCGCCGCTTGCGAGCGCGGTGGCACTCCCGCCGAGGGTTCGGATCCCACGTACAGACCGGTTCCTGCTCACTGGCTGAGTGAGGTGCGGGTGCGACACCGAGGGTTGCGATCCCGTTGCCGGTCCCGGTCCGGTATGGGCGCGACACTAAGGGTTGCGATCCATTGCCGGACACGAAAAAAGACAAAAATAAATAAATAAATAAAATAAAACTCAAGAAGAATAGTAGATCTTCACCCCAGTAGATTTGCTTCATTGCCTAGACATCACAGGAAAAGCAACTCTGAAAAAAGCCCTAGAGAAAATAGGGCATTGTAGCGGTTGACACTGGAAGTTCTGGTCTAGAGGACTATCTCAGGGAGTACCTTGGGATCCATTTCCAGTCATGTATCCTGTAAAATGTGCAATGATACCACTCAGGAAATGAGGAAATGTCTGGGGTTTTCTTTGTTGGGAGACTTTTTATTACTGCTTCAATCTCATTGCTCATTATTGGTCTGTTTAGGTTTTCTAGTTCCTCATGATTCAACCTTGCTTGGTAAGTTGTATGTGTCCAGGAATTCATCCATTTCTTCTTGTTTGCATATAGTTGTTCACAGTAGTCTCTTATGATCCTTTGTATTTCTGTGGTAACAGTTGTAATGTCTTTTTTTGTTGTTGTTTCTGACTTTGAGGTTTTTTTTCTTTATTACTCTAGCTAAAGGTTTATCAATTTTGTTTATTTATTCAAAAAGCCAACTGTTTGTTTTATCGATCATTTATATTGCTTTTTAAATCTCTAATTCATTTATTTCTGCTCTGATCTTTATTTCTCTCCTTCTACTGATTTTGGGTTTGGTTTGTTATTGTTTTTCTAGTTCCTAGAGGTATAACATTAGCTTGTTTATTTGAAGTCTTTCTTCTTTTTCTGATGTAGGCATTTATTGCTATGAACTTCTCTCTTAGAACTGCTTTCACTATATCCCATAGGTTCTGGTATGTTGTGCTTTCATTTTCATTTGTCTCCAGGAAAATTTTAATTTCCTTTTTGATTTCTTCTTTAACTCATTCATTGTTTAGGAGCATTTTGGTTAATTTCCATGTATTTGTATAGTTTGTAATGTCCTTTTGCTGTTGGTTTCTAGTTTTATTCCATTGTGGTCAGACAAAGTAGTTGATATGATTTCAATTTTTTAAAATTTGTTGAGACTTGTTTGGTGACCTAACAAATGGCCTGTTCTAGAGAATGTTCCATGTGCTGCTGAGAGGAATGTGTATTCTGCAGCTGTTGGATGAAATGTTATATAAATGCCCATTAGGTATAATTGGCGTAGAGTAGAGATTAATTCTGATGTTTTCTGGTTAACTTTCTGTCTGGATGATCTGTCCTTTGCTGAATGTGGGGTGTTAAAATCCCTGACTATTGTTGCATTAGCATCTATTTCTCCCATTAGGTCTAATAGTAATTGCTTTATATAACTGGGTACTCGGGAGTTGGGTGAGTATATATTTAGAATTATTATATCCTCTTGTTGAATCGATACCTTTATCATTGCGTAATGACCTTATCTTATTTACTTTCCTTGGCTTGAAGTATATTTTATCTGATATATGTATAGCTGATCCTCCTCTTTTTTGGTTTCCATTTGCATGAAATATCTTTTTCTATCCCTTTACTTTCAGCCAATGTGTGTCTTTATAGATGAAGTGAGTTTCTTGTAGGCAGTGTATTGTCGGTTCTTGTTTTTATAATCCAGTCAGCCATTCTGTCTCTTTTAATTGGGGCATTTAATCCATTTGCAATCTAGTGTTATTATTGATATATAGGAGCTTGTTACTGCCATTTTGTTACATTTTTTTCTGGCTGTTTTCTAGATCTTTATTCCTTTTTTTCCACTCTTATTGTCTTCCGTTGTGGTTGAGTGGTTTTCTCTAGCAGTATATTTTATTTTAAAAATATTTTAAAATATTAAGCTATTTATTTTTAGTATGTCTCTTATAAGTTTTTGTGGTTATGTTTACCATGTGGCTTATAAAAAACATGCTATAGTTAAAACAAATTATTTTAAACTAATAAGAACTTAACTTCGATATCTAAGAAAAAAGAAAAAAAACAAAACCAACTTTGGCATCATCCCCCTCCCACTTTTTGACATTTTGTTGTTTCAAGTTACATCTTGTTATATCGCCTGTTTCTTGAATAGTTGTTGTATATGTTATTGTCTTGTTAGGTTTGTCCTTTAGTCTTCATACTAAGGATATATGTGGTTTATTCACCACCCCTACAACATTGGAATATTCCAAGGTTGTCTATGTACTTACTTTACTAATGAGTTATGTACCTTCAAATGTTTTCTTGCTACTCCTGAGTATCGTCTTCTTTCAGAATGAAGGACTCCCTTTAGCATTTCTTGTAAAGCAGGTGTAGTGATGATGAATTCCCTTTGTTTTTGTTTGTCTGGGTAAGACTTTATTCCTCCTTCATATTTGAAGGTTACTTTTGCTGGATACAGAATTCTTGGCTGACAATCTCTTTCCTTTAACACTTTGAATATATCCCACTCTCTTCTTTCCCGCAGGGTTTCTACTGAGAAATCCACTGACAGACATATTGGGGTTCCATTGATTGTTATGTGTTTCTTTTCTCTTGCTGCCTTCAGTATTCTTTCTTTGACTTTGGCTTTTTAATAATTTGATTATGATGTGCCTTAGGGTGTTCTTTGGATTGAATTTGATTGGCAGCCTCTGAGCTTCCTGTACCTGGACGGTGTTGTCTTTCTCCATACATGGGAAATTTTCAGTTCTTATTTCCCTGAGTATACTTTTTCGGTCTCTTCCTTTTTCCTCTCCCAGGGGTATGCCAATCATACAGGGCTTATTTTGCTTGAGGGAGTCTCATATTTGTTGTGTGTCTGTTTCATGTTTTCTTACTCTTTTTTTTCTCTGATTGGATTATTTCATATGTTCTATCTTCAAACTCACTGACTCTTTTCTCTGTTTGATTAAGTCTGCTATTGGAGCTTTCTATCGAGTTATTTTTTTTTTTCCCTGACCAGTAAGAGGATCGCAACCCTTGGCACGGTGTGGTCCACACCACGCTCAGCCAGTGAGCGCACCGGCCATCCCTATATAGGATCCAAACCCATGGCCTCGGCGCTACCAGCG
The DNA here is from genome assembly GCF_000696425.1 of Galeopterus variegatus. Taxonomy (NCBI): domain Eukaryota; kingdom Metazoa; phylum Chordata; class Mammalia; order Dermoptera; family Cynocephalidae; genus Galeopterus; species Galeopterus variegatus. The sequence goes on along the minus strand of NW_007726450.1, from coordinate 164,181 downwards.
CCTCACTCTCCCAAGTGAGCCATGGGGCCGGCCCTTTCTATTGAGTTTTTAAAGTTCAGATAGTACATTCTTTATTTCCAGAATTTCTATTTGTTTTTCTTTTTAAATTGATTCTACTGCTTTGTCAAGTTTCTCATTCTGCTCCTGAATTGTTTTTCAGGTATCATTTAATTTTCTATCTGTGTTCTCTTGTGACTCCTTGAACATCCTTAAGAGGGTTATTCTGGGGACCGGCCTGGTGGCGCACTGTTACAGTGTGCCGCTTGCGAGTGTGGCGGCGCTCCCGCCGAGGGTTCGGATCCCACATACAGACCGGCCGCTCACTGGCTGAGCGAGGTGCGGGAGCAACACCGAGGGTTGCGATCCCGTTGCCGGTCATGAAAAAAGACAAAAAAAAAAAAAAGAGGGTTATTCTGAATTCTCTTTCAGACATTTCATAAATCCACTGTTCCTCTGGGTCAATTGCTGGTGCTTTGTGACTTTTGGCTACCTTCGGTGGTGTCATATTTCTCTGTTCTTAATCTTTGTGTCTTTACATTGATGCATAGGCATTTGAGGAGATTGCTGCCCGTTTTAGGTTTTATAGGTGTTGTTTGGTGGTGTTAGACCTTTACTGGTTAACATCAGACTTTGTCTCTGGTCTGTGTTTTTTTTCCCATTTTGTGGTGGATTATTAGCTGTCACCACCACTTAAACTCTGCCCTGGAACTAATTTGATATCCTCTTGTTAATTCCTGAATTGGGGACACTTCATATAGTGATCAGAACCTGAGCTCTGTGGTTGAGCTAAATTGCTGCTTTGCTGCTGAGTCTGTGGGTAAGGCTTTTTGTGCAGATCAAATTTTAATTGTTGGCATTTTAATAACTTCCAGGTCTTGTTAGGTTACCACAGATACGATAGGGCTATGTGGAAATTCTCACCTGGTACTAAGTCTCTCATGCAAACTGTACCCCCCTGCAGTTCTATTGCCCTCTCTGGTCTGCACTGAGTGGTGACTGTGTCAATAGGAATGCAGATCAGCTGTCCTTTCTGTGCTGCATTGTTCCTCTGGTGGGCCAGCCTACCTCTGCCCCACACTCCAAACACTTCCCATGGGGCAGGCTGTGTAGGAGTCCCTTGCGATGACTCACTGACCTCTGGGTGGCTCCTTTCTCCAATTGGCTGCAGCCCCTCACTCCTATGTGGATCCAGGTGAAGCTTGTCAGTGGCTTTGCTGGCCTGGGGGCTAGTATGATGTCCTCTAAAACCCTCTTTTTCCCTGCATACTCCAAGAAACTTCATGCAAAGGGTGCCGCTACAGCTTTCACCAGCTCCCAGAAACTGTTCCATGTGCTGCAGCTGCTACCTGCCTACACCAGGACAGTCCAGAAGAAGCTTGAGCTCAGAATGGTCAGAGTGGTCCCTACTCCCTATTGCCATATTATTTCACTCCTTCACCAACTCTGTGGGTCTCTCCTCCTCTTCCCTGTAGCTCCAGCAGTCACAGGATGTCAAGCTTTACTTTTTAATAGTTGTAAATTGTTTGGTGGAAGGGAATCCCACTGGGAATCGTCTATTTTGACATCTTGATGACATCACACCCCTGTAAATTGTACAACTTTAATGGACAGTTCTTCTTCAAAAAAGATAAGAATTTTAAAAGGAATCCAAGCTAAGTCTTTCTTTTTTTTTTTTTTAGGCCTAATAATAAGAATGATGATGATGGTGATGATGATGATGATGATGATGATGATAATAATAATAATAAACAACCAGCTAGAGTATCTGATTTTCACAGTATGTTTTTTTTTAAATTGCTGCTTTGTAACTATTAAATTAATGACTTTCTTTGCCTTGAAGTAGGGGAGTTTTTCTTAAAACTTTTATCTGATTAAAAGACGTTGTTATAAATGTTTGATTATATCAATTTATCATTCCTCCCTTAACTTTCCTAAAGAAACTTCTCTCTGCCTATCTAATTGTGTTCAAGAATGGACCCATCACGCACTATGAGTATGCCCCATAGTAAGTAAAAGTTCCTATTCCTAAGAGAAGCAGAAACTAAAAATTAAATATCAAATCAAATGTCACTTTAGGATAGATTTAGGAAAGAATCATAAAAATCTTTTATAACAGCCTCCAAAAAAATTAGAAGAATTCTGAATTTCCATCTAAATCACTACTCAAGTGTCTACTCTCTCTCTTTCTCTGTATTTTTCTTTTTTTCTTGAAATGCAAGAGTGGAGCATAGAAGCTTAGACTTAGAGCACAGGTTTTGCAGTCCTTTGGACTTTGGATTCACCTTGCTTTGCTGCTTGCCTGTATAAAATTACTTAAATTTTCAGAGTTTCAATTCTTCTCATTTGAACACTAGGATTGTAATTTCGCCCACATAAGGTTTTTAAAAATTAGATGACGTAAACAATTAGCAGAATGTTTGGCACATACTGCTCAATACATGGTATCACTGTAATTAGAAGTAATTTGGATTTTTGTTATTTCTAATTATGTGTACAACTTCTTCACTTGATTTCACGTTGCCTTCTTAATCTCAACACATTCATCACCTGGTAATCTCTTTGACAAATAAATAGCCTCTTTTTTTTTTTTTTTTTTGTCTTTTGTCTTTTTTCCGTGTCCGGCAACGGATCGCAACCCTCAGTGTTGCCCCCGTACCGGACCGGGGACCGGCAACGGGATTGCAAGTTGCAAACTGGAGAATTTCATTCTTTTCTTTTTTTTTATGGCAGAGTAGTATTCCATGGTGTATATATACCACGGTTTCCTTATCTAATCATCCATCAATGGACATTTAGGTTGGTCCCATATCTTGACTGTTCACAGAGCTGCAGTGAACATGGGAGTGCAGGTATCTCTTCGACATGATGATTTCCATTCCTCTGGGTATATATTCAGAAGAGGGATTGCTGGATCATGTGATAGATGTATCTGTAGTTGTTTGAGAAACCTCCATACTGTTTTCCATAATGGCTGTGCTAATTTACAGTCTTACCAACAGTGTAGGAGTGTTTCCTTCTCTCCACACCCTCACCAGCATTTGTTATTCACCATCTTTTTGATTATAGCCAGTTTAACTGGGGTGAGGTGGTACCTCAATGTGGTTTTAATTTGCATTTCCCTGATGACTAGTGATGCTGAGCATTTTTTTCATGTATCTGTTGGCCATTTGTATGTCTTCCTTTGAAAAATGTCTATTCAGGGCCGGCCCGGTGGCGCACTGCTACAGTGTGCCGCTTGGGAGTGCAGCAGCGCTCCCACGGAGGGTTTGGATCCCACATACAGACCGGTTCCCGCTCACTGGCTGAGCGCGGTGCGGGGGCA
>NW_007726450.1:157657-160486 GCF_000696425.1 Galeopterus variegatus | reverse complement strand
CATCCTGGCTGTTTCCCGCACTCTGGCGGCGCAAGGTGCGGGTGCAACACTGAGGGTTGTGATCCCGTTGCCGGTCCCGTTTCGGTACGGGCGCGACACTGAGGGTTGCGATCCGTTGCCGGACACGAAAAAAGACAAAAAGGAAAAAAAAAAAAAAAAAAAGAAAAATGTCTTTTCAGCCCCTTTGCCCATTTTTAATTGGGTCATTTGTTTTTTCACTGTATAGTTGCTTGAATTCTATGTATATTCTGGATATTAATCCCTTTTTGGATACATAGTTAGCAAAAATTTTCTCCCATTCTGTAGGTTGTCTTTTTAGTCTGTTGATTGTTTCCTCTGCTGTGCAGAAACTTTTTAGTTTGATATAGCCCCATTCGTTTATTTTTTCTTTTGCTTTCAGGCTCATGTTCATAAAGCCTATGCCCAGACCTAATTGCTAAATTGTTTCACCTATATTTTCTCATTGGGTCATTTTAAAGGAGAGAATTAACTACTGTATTAATTTCCTAAAGCTGCCATAACAAGTTACCAAGAACTGGGTGGCTTTCAACAACAGAAATTTATTCTCTTATAGTTCTGGAGGCTAGAAGTCTGGAATCAGGGTGTTACCAGAGTTGATTTCTTCTGGGAGCTCTTAGGGAGAACCTGTTTCAGGCCCCTGTCCTAGCTTCTGGTGGTTGTGGGCATTCCCTGCATTCCGTGACTTGTAGATGAATCATTCTAATCTCTGACTCCAGTTCTATATGGCCTTCTTCTCCATGTGTTTCCTTTGTGTCTCTGTGCATCTTCCAATCTTCCACTCCTTCTAAGGACACTAGTTATTGGATTTAGGGCCCACCCTAATCTAGTTTGACTTCCTTTGAACTTGATTACATCTACAAGGAATCTATTTCCAGAAAAGGTCATATTCTGAGCTTCCTGGTGGACATGAATCTTGGAGGATCATTAGTTAATCCAGTACAACTACAAACAAAAGTTGATTTTAATAAAAGAGGAAATAATTAAAGTGAGTTTGCACTTCCATGAAGAATCTGCCACTAATATGGTCATTTATATTTGCCCCCGCCACCGCTCCTACATTCTCATTTTTACCACCCTAGATAAAATTATAGTGTACAGAGATAATATTTTGAAATAAGTAATCTGATTTATTTTGCTTTTTCATGTTTATGAACTTGGCCTTAATTGGCTTGGGATATCCATTTGCTGGGATGGGAGTGGGGAAGGGGGAAGGAGAAGACAATTAGGATTTGTTACAGGCATAGAAATAATGTCAGCATTTGACATGCAAAATATGTCTTTACAGCCAAGATAATTGCCTTGTAAGCCTATCTATTTTTTTGAAAAAGAATTTAATAAATTTTTTTGGCACTAGTCTCCCTGTTTTTTGGCATATCGATTGCTAAACCAGGGATTCAGGTCATAGAGATTCAGTACTCTCAAAATACAGCAAAAATACTGATATTTGTGATTAATGCCTAGCTAGGCAACTGGAATTGGAAAAAAGGAGGTGAATAAAAACATTTCTGTTTCCTGGGATATGAGAAGAAAATTGGGAGAAAAAGGGAGGAGAGTTTCAAAAATTTTTTTCTAGCTACAATGAAACATTTCATAACAGACCATTATTCCTGCCATGATGAAATGGGTAACCATAAAATCTATATATTTTTAAAGCCAGCGGAGAGCTTTGGTTGCCAAGAAATATGAAGGAACTACATTCCAGAGAAGGGCAGTCCTTTCCTAGGTGAGCAAAGACTATAGCCAATTTCATTCCAGGGGCAAATTTCCAAATTGAAATAGGTACAGAACAATCATTAGGTCTGCCTAATAATTGAGGAGGAGTTTCTGGGATGCTGAGATATCAGCAAAACTTTAAAGCACTGTGGGTAGGATGGTTACAGACTGGAATGTGGGAAGTCTCAAATGTAGAGCTAATTAATCCTAATTCCTGTTTTTCCTTCTTATCCCCAGAATTTTGCTGAGAATAAGGAGTTGTGGGAAGCTGAGGGTGGAGCTAAAAAGCAGAGAGAGATCAGTATACTCAGGAAAGATCTTACTTTTGAAATATTTGAAACCAGAAGTGAACCAAAACTAACTAAAAAGACAACCCAGTCTTAACCCAGTTCAATTCCTGATTGGATCAAGGTAATTAACTACTCATCCTGGTTGCCAGAGAGAAGAAAGGGGATGTCCTCTCTAAGGGAAAATACTATTTACTCCAGTATCTACAGTTCTTTAATCAGAATATCTGAGATACAATTAAAAACAAAAGGACATGCAAAGAATTATTAGCAGAAGAAAGGGGATGTCCTCTCTAAGGGAAAATACTATTTACTCCAGTATCTACCGTTCTTTAATCAGAATATCTGAGATACAATTAAAAACAAAAGGACATGCAAAGAATTATTAGAAAATAACCAAGAGGAGAAATAGTTAAAAGAAACTGACCCACAGATGGTCCAGATGTTGGAATGAGCAGATTAAAGATTTTAACAATTATAAATATTCAAAAAAATAGAAAAAGAGGTGGGAAGTATGAATGAATTAAAAAATAGAGGTCTTTAAAGAAATGATAAAAATGCTAGCAGAGAACCAAAAGGACATTTTATGACTAATATAACAAAAAACAGGACATTGCAGAGGAAAGGACCAGTAAACCTAAAGATAGATCAATAGAAATAATCTGAACTGATACAGAGAGTGAAAAAAGAATGGAGGAAAAACAGCATTTGAGACATGATGGTCAAATACCTGTGGGTAGAATCCCCAAAGGGGGGGGGGAGAAGAGAGAGAGAGAGAGAGAGAGAGAGAGAGAGAGAGAGAGAGAGA
>NW_007726450.1:156065-157624 GCF_000696425.1 Galeopterus variegatus | reverse complement strand
GGGAGAGAGAGAGAGAGAGAGAGAGAGAGAGAGAGAGAGAGAGAGAGGAGAGAGAGAGAGAGAAAGAGAGAGAGAGAGAATGAAGCAGAATAAATATTCAAAGATAGAATGGCTGAAAAATTCCCTGACTTGATGAAAGATATCAACCTACAGTTTCAATAAGCTCATCAATACCCAGATATCCAGTCTGGACAAATATAAGAAAAACTACATCCTGGCACATCATAGTCAAATATCTGAAAAGCAAAATAAAAGAGAAAGTCTTAAAAGCAGCCAGAAGAGAAAAGACACATTATATGTAGGGAAACAACAAATGAATGAGACTGACTTCTCATCAAAAATAATGGAAGTCAGAACACAATGGCATTGACTTCTTTAGATTACTTGGGAAAAAAAAAAAAAGCCTGTCCAGAATTCTACACCCAGCAAAAACAAACTTCAAAATGAAGATAACATAAAGACACTTTTGGACAAATATAAGCTGAGAGAATTCTTTGTTATTAGATTCAATACTAGAAGAAATAATACAGAAAAATTTTCAGGCTAAAGGAAAAATAATTCCAAATTGAAAAACAGATTTACAGGAATAAATGGAATGTAACATGAAAGGTAATTTAAAAATATTTTGAGGACTATTGATTATTTAAAGCAACAGTAAAAATGCAATGATACAAATGTATTACATAAGTTATAACATATGCAAAAGTAAAATGTATGAGGGGTCTTCAAAAAGTTTGTGGAAAATGTGTATTATGGAAAAACTATGCATGGGACTGTAAAAATTCCCAGGACCCTCCGTTCTTTAGGAAGGGCTTAAATGGCTGCTCTCATCACTTATAAAAGTGTCTTGAACTTGATGGAGCTTATGTTAAAAAATAAAGTTTATATTTTTAATTTTTATCCTGTAATTTTTTTCCCACTAACTTTTTGAGGTCTCCTCATATGATAACAGTAGCACAGAGGGCAGGGCATGTTAGTGAGATTATAGATTTGTTGGGTTCTTGTATTGTACATGAAGTGATAAAATAATAATTCAAGCTAAACAGAAAATGTTAAAGATACATATAATAATGTCAAGAGTAACCATCAAACAAAATACATACAGAAATGTATAGCTAAAAAGAAGTCAAATGAAAAAATAAAAATTTTGTTTAATACAAAAGAAGGCAGAAATGGTTGAACAAAGGAACGAAAAATAGAAGGAACAATTTGAGGAAAAAATAGCAGGATGGTAAATTTAAAACGAATTATATCAGTAATTGTATAAAGTGCAAAAGGAATTAATACCCCATTGTCAGATTCTTTCTGTCTGGATGACAAAACAAGATCCAACTTCGTGCTGTTTACAAGCGACACACTTTACATATAAAGACACTGATTGGTTGAAAGTGAAAGGATTGAAAAGTTATGGTGTGTAAGCACTAATTGTAACAAAGCTAGTGTGGCTCTGAGACTATGTACATATTCCACTTATTATCAAATTTTCTTTTCTTTTTTTTTTTTTTTTTTGTCTTTTTCCGTGTCCGGCAACGGATCGCAACCCTCAGTGTCGCCCCCGT
>NW_007726450.1:104272-155082 GCF_000696425.1 Galeopterus variegatus | reverse complement strand
AGAGGAAGTCCTCTCTCTCTCTCTCTCTCTCTCTCTCTCTTTCTCTCCTCTCTCTGCTATCTCCGCTCCACCATTTTCACAATGTGATACTCTGCCGTCCCTGTCACCACCGCCAAGGCTCTCATCAGATGTGTTCCCTGGACTTTGGACTTACCAGCCTCAGAAATTGTAAGCAAACAATTTTATTTTCTTCATAAAATACCCAGTTTGATGTATTTTGTAATAAGCAACAGAAATGGACTAAGACATTTTTCCAAGTAGACTCATAGATTGCTGTTTTATTCAATGGGATATGATCCGTAACTTTTTTTCTTTCTTCTGATACTCAAAATAACTTTTTGACACTCAAATTATTTATTTTGTATTCAAATAGTCCTAAATTTGGGCAGCAGAAGCCATTTCAGGTAGGGCCCTATCATCTGACATGCCTCTTCATTTGGGGGCATGTCTTTTCTTTCTGGTGCAGCACAATGTTCCAGACTCATACTGTACTTTCCCTGACCCAGCACTGGAATCAGTCATTTCTCCAAGGAGCCCTGTTTCCTTATACTGAAGTATTTAGAAGCCATGATCTGGGTGCTAGGAGTGCTCATTGCTAGTGGGGTGTCACTGTTCCCAGCCCTCTCAGAAGTTAGAGTTAGAGAATATACATATGTATGTATGTATGTTTGTATACACATACATCTATAACTAGATTATTTCTATAACTGTATATTTTGAAAACCAAGAGTTTATGCCAAATGCTTCCAATACCACAAGGTTTATTAGAATTTTCTCTGTTTTATATTTGGTATTCCCTTCTGTAACTGTGAGAAACTTGGCTCCCATTATCTTTAATATATTTTACTGTTTGTAACCACTTTTCCATCTGCATCACCACCTGCTATCTTGCATAAATACTCTCCTCACCCAACTTGGGTTCAGTATCACTTTCTGGGCTGTTCTCTCTCCTCACCCACCTCCCCTCCGCACAGATGATCCAGCTTAGGCACTGATTCCCCACACCAGACCACCCCTCTGTAGAGATTCCCTCTGTAGAACCCCTCTACAGACCTTCGGACTCTGATTCCTCACACTGGGCCACTAATATGGTGGTTTCCACCCTGTTTGGGCTCCAATACCCAGAGTCAGGCCACCCCTCCACATAGATGCCATCTTTCCCCTACTTGGGCTGTGACACCTTTATGGGTCACCATGGGCCCATACCTGATAGAATTTGGATGTGTTGTCCCCCCTAAAGCTCATGTCAAAATCTAATCCCCAACTTGGCAATGCTGGGAGCAGTTTGGGTTATGGGGACAGATCTTTCATGAATAGATTAATGCTCTGGGGTTGGGGAGCGAGTGAGTTCTCTCTCTCTCAGTTCCCACAAGAGCTGGTTGTTTGAAGGATGCTGGAACCTACCCCTCCTTCTATTTCTTTCTTCTTCTCGCCATGTGATCTTGCATCCCCTGGAGGACTGACACTTTCTACCATGAGTAGAAGCAGCCTGAGGCCCACACCAAATGCAGCTGTCCCAGATTTGTGAGCCAATTAAACCTCTTTTCCTTATAAATTACCCAATTTCAGGAATTCTATTATTGCAACACAAAAATGGACTAATGCAATCCCCCTATTCTGGCATGAATGCCCACCTTGCTTTGTGCTACCTAATGGATTTTGGACTAAATTGTTCAGGATATGAGAAAAAAAAGGGAGAGGAAACAAAATGGTCCTTTAACACCCAAATAAGATAAAATCGATTGTAGCAATTCATACTGCCATCAGCAGTTTATGAGGCACCTCACTCATCCATATCCTCCTGCAGTAGCTCCCTACTTGATTCAAAGCCAAAGTCAACATCCTCCTAACAGTATGTGAAGCCTGACTTGACTTGCCTGTCCTCTTACTAACCCCCCTCTACCTCTTTGCCCCCCCACATACACTAACTGTCCTTCAGACATGCGGCCTCTTTGCTGTTCCTCAAATATGTAAGGCTGGCTCCTGACTCAGGGTACTTTGTCATAACTATTTCCTCTGCATCAAACATTTTTCTTCTGGGTTCTTCAAATACCTATGCAAATCTCACCTTCTCAGTGAGGCCTAACCTGATATATTAGGCTGCTAGGGCTGATGTAACGGAATACCACAGACTAGGTGCTTAAACAACAGAAACTTATGTATTCACAGTTCTGGAGGCTGGAAGTTCAAGATCCAGTTGCCAGTAGTTTTGGTTTCTCCTGAGGCCCCTCTTCTTGGCTTGCAGGTGGCCACCTTTTTGCAGTGTCCTCATGTGCATCTCTGGTGTAATCTCCTCTTATTCTAAGGAAACCAGTCAGATTGGTTTAGGCACCACCCTAATAACCTCATTTTAATTTACCACTTTAAAGGCCCTATATCCAAATACAGTCACATTCTGAAGTACTGGGAGTTAGGGCTTCAACATATGAATTCTGGGTGGGACCCAATTCAGTTCATGACACCTCAACCACCAAAGGAAATGTTGGAATTTGCATCAAGCTGGCACTTCCAATCCATTACTTCTAGTACATTTTAATCTATGTAGCTCTGATCAACTTCTATCATAGTATGTACTTTGATCAATATATATCTATTTTTTATGGCCTGTCTTTTCCCACTGGAATATAAGGGACCCAATTCAGTTCATGACACCTCAACCACCAAAGGAAATGTTGGGATTTGCATCAAGCTGGCACTTCCAATCCATTACTTCTAGTACATTTTAATCTATGTAGCTCTGATCAACTTCTATCATAATATGTACTTTGATCAATATATATCTATTTTTTATGGCCTGTCTTTTCCCACTGGAATATAAGTTCTACAAAGGCCTAGGACAGTGGTTAGTATATAGTAAGCACTCCATGCATAGTGTTAAATGAATGATTTTTTCCATTTGCTGTTGATAAATATTTGGGTTATTTTCAGCTTGGCACTATTATGAATAATGTTCTATGAATATTATTTTAAAAGGTATACGTATAGAATACCTACATAGAAGGAGTGGAATTGCTTGGTCATAGGGTATGTATATTGTATTAGTTTCCTAAGGCTGCCATAACAAAATACCACAAACTCAATGACTAAAAGCAACAGAAATTTATTTGCTCACATTCTGACATCAAGGTCTCTGTAAGGCCATGATCCCTCCAGATCCCAAAGGAATCTTTCCTTGCCTCTTCCGGCTTCTGGTGTCCCTTGGTTTGGCATTCCTTGGCTTGTGGTAGCATCCCTCTAATATCTCTCTCTGTCTTCTTCTTGTCTGTGGATCTGTGCCTCTGCATCTCCATCCCAATCTCCCTCTCCTTACTTTTATAAGGATACCAGTCACTGGATTAGGGCCCAGCCCAATCCTGCATGATCTCATTTTAAGTTGATTACATCTGTCAAGATCCTTGTTCCAAGACAATTTCACATTCTCAAATACCCAGGGGTAGAAATCGAACAAATCATTTTAGGGAACACAATTTGACCCACACCACATATTTACCTACCTTTAGTAGATAATGCCAAAATATTTACCAAAATAATTGTACCAGTGAAACTATCCCATTGGTTTATGAGAGATCCCATTCCTCATAGCCTCTTCAACACTTGTTATTGTCAGACACTTTAATTTTAGCTAATCTGGTGATTATGATAGCATCTCACTGATGGTTTAATTTTTGAATTAGCTTATCAAGTTTCACAAAAGCTGTTGCATTTGAATTTTAATTAAATTGTAACTATAAACCAGTTTGGTAACAATTAATGTCTTTATGACATTGTATCCAGAATTATAAACTTGGTATATTATGACATTTATTTAGTCTTCTTTAATGTCACTCAATAAAGCTTTATAAGTTTCCCCACCAAAAAATAATTTAGGTCCAAAGCCTTTTTAGGTTCAGGCAGTTAAGTGCGGGCAGAGCTGCCCTGTAAAGCGGCTATCATATTACCTGGAGGTAACCTCCAACTAAGCTGGAGTGCAGCTATTAAAGTATAGCAAATTAAACTAGGTGGCATAACATATCAGACAGAGGGAGGGTCTGAGGTGTGGCATTTTTTGTAGTCCTCATGCCTTTTCATAGTCCTTCCATAGCCATTCTCATTTTCAGCCTGATTCAAACTCTGATGAGAAAGCCACAGCTATCACTGGGCCCCCCCATGGCAGGGAGAAGGAGCTGGCTTGGCAGCAGAGGTTAGGGAAAGGTCATTAGACATTGATAGCTGGTGTGACTGACACTCAGAAATCTGTAGCTGGGGCAAGTCAGAAATGAGACCGAGTGAGCTGGGGTGTCTTCCCAGGTTCTGAGAAAGGTGAGAGAAATCAGATTACAAGGCACACAAGAGGCAGGCTTCAGCTGCAAAAACTAGCTGGATAAGTGACATATAGGTGGACAGAAGACATTGGCCCTGAGATTAGTAGATGCAGACCACTGCCCAACTGAAAACCAATGAAAAGCCCTTCCCCATTTCACAATGTCATGGGGGCACACAGGCTACCCCCTCTCTCCATGTACCTGAACATCATCTTAAAGAGAAAAGTGGGGGGTGGTGGTGCGGGGGATGGAGAGAGACTAAGAGACTGAGTGTCTTTGTCCCAGAGATACTAAGCAATAGATGTAAGATGTGTTTAGATTATATGATAGGACTATGTTGAAACCAGATTAGACATTTAGTTTATTTTTTCCCCACTAACCTGTGGGTGCAGGAGAAAGGCCAAAAAATTAAAGACTAAAGTTAGCCATCTGATTGTGGGTGATGTTTTGTCTCCAATGTATACCTGCATCAGTCTTACCTTCTCTTACACCATTTCCTAATTCTCTATAACAGCATGGTAGTGGGCATAGGACAGACATTCAATATGTAGCTCACAGTGGACTAGACTATTTGAAAAAAAAAAAAAAAAGGAGCTCACGGGCGCAAAAGTAATTTCTGGTAATGAGTATGCCCCCAGTATGAGTCTGGCCCTCACATCATGGGTAAGAGGGGTGACAAATCTCATAAATAATCTTAATACATAAAAAAAGGAGCCCTTTTCCAGTCATTACTTGTAGTCTTAATCTTTCCATTGTTGCTGTCTTTAACTTGTAATGAAATAGCATATAATTATTTGCATTTACCCAAGAAGACCTGTATATACATCCACCCAAGTAGTAATGTCCTGGACTTACCTTTCATTATCCCAACAGTATTCGGATCACTTTTTTGGATTGTCTCTTAGCTAAGGATGTTAATATTAAGCTACCATTCATTGAGTGATCACTGAGAGGTATTAGCCACCTTATGTAACAGATGAGGAAACAGGTTATTTGTCTAAACTCACGCAAGTAAGTGATGAGAAACAGGAATTTGAATATTGACTGGCTAACTCCAATGCCTAGGCTATAAGGTCCCATATATAATAACTTGAAATTGAGAGCTTAAAAGTTAGGATCAGATGGAGACAACAGTGCCAGAGATTTCTGAAACCTGAAGGAGGGTATGAGGTGAGAAGTAGGTTGTCTGAGCTAATGTTCAGCTAATTTGCTGTACTGTCCAGTTCCACAGCTTCATTGGCCTTGAAGGTCATTGTGTGACTTTCAGGAGCACAAAGGAAATCTGTTGAGAATCTCATTCTTGAGGCTCTGTTCCAGTTTTTTCAGATTCTCACTTATCCTTATGAAAGAAGTGGGAATTGTCTTATTCTCATTTGAGAGCTGAGACTGAGACACAAAGGAACCCAATAATTTTGTGATATGGCATTTCGTGGTGAATGGCAAAAGGAGGAAATCAGAATAAAACCACACATGGCACTCCATCACCCTACGTCCAAGAAACTGTCACTCGCCCCATGTGGAAACTGATGATTTCTAACAGGTTCTTCCTTCACACTTAGGTGATATTTCAATTGTGATATGGCATTTCGTGGTGAATGGCAAAAGGAGGAAATCAGAATAAAACCACACATGGCACTCCATCACCCTACGTCCAAGAAACTGTCACTCACCCCATGTGGAAACTGATGATTTCTAACAGGTTCTTCCTTCACACTTAGGTGATATTTCAATTTCTTTGTTGATTGATAAAGTTAAACATTTTTTAAAAACAAAAGCAGTGCATATTTATGAAGTAACTGAGCAGTTTTGGCTGATGTAGGTACATTCAGAAAAGTGCCAAAAAAAGAAATCATTTATGGAAATAAACGAGTCTCTCTGACACAAGAGAATGATAGAAATGAAATGTCTGGGGTTAGATGGTAGTTTTGGTTGGGTTAGGATTCACATTGATTATTCCACTTCTTCAATAGAAGAGGTTAAAGACTGAAGAATGTGAAACAGATATGTTCCTGCTAAAATGGCAGTGACTTGAATTTTTTTTAAGAGGAGTCTGGGGTTTTCCTCCTCATTTTGTATAACTCTAGGGAATCCATGGAACCAACTCATTCAATCTTCCTGACTGAGTTGATTCCTCTTGGGCCTCCAAAGCTGCAAATCAGGCACAAGTGGGTATGATGGTATTGCCTGCTTCTGAGAAAATCGGTCACCTGGAGAGAAGGCAGGGCTTGGTAATTAGCAGCTCTTTAGGACCCCACAGGAGTCTAGATGCTTTTCTTTGGGTATCAAAAAGACTTAAGGTACTAACTATTTGTCTTAGTGAGCTGTTAGCTTATTCATATTCAATTAGAGTTGCATATGTTAACATATAATATAATATTGTGATATTTGTATCAAGTTCTACAAATACAGTTGCTACATAAATATCTAATATTATTATATTAAACAAACAAAAGAACTTTGCCAAATGCTGATCAATTTTTTGGAGCCTCTTTATGAATCCCATTGTGAAGCAAGTTGTGGGCCTACAAATACAGTTGCTACATAAATATCTAATATTATTATATTAAACAAACAAAAGAACTTGGCCAAATGCTGATCAATTTTTTGGAGCCTCTTTATGAATCCCATTGTGAAGCAAGTTGTGGGCCCATTACAAAACAGCACACAGTACTAGGGCAAATTCAGGAGGCAATTTCGGGAAATAGTAATTTATATTTGCATCCTTTAGGAGATGGAAAATAGAAGTTATCTTCTCACTGATTTACATAAGAGGGGGGATGAGGGAGATACACAAACCAATTCATTCATTCATTCATTCATGTCACATATATGTACTGAGCACTCTGCTCCAGATGCTGAAGTTGTCAGAGGTGAGCCAGACAACCCATGCCTGTTCTCACAGAGTTTATGGTCTAGTGGGGCAATCACTATTTCACACCAAATAACCAGTTAAAAGATGCAGATAACTCATTCAAGCAGCTCTTACTGAGTAGGCACTGTGGTTATAACTGGAATCAACCATTGGCAGTTCTTTAGCTGAGACGTGAATCTACAATTCAAGTATCCCACCTGCATTTCACAGGCAAAAGAAGGGATTTCTAGCTAACTCGACCCTTTGCACAAACTCCTCTATTTCATTAAAAGGTACTTATAATTTTGAACAAAAAGTTCTTTTTAATTTCGTGTGGTCGTGTTAGGTGTTTGGGCAAAACTCAGGGACAATGTTGACTTTGCTATGTTTTGATTTTTGTACCTTGGCAAAGCTAGGGATTTTTGTGGGTGATTATTCTTTTGAACATTTTTTTTTCTGGATTAGGCATGCCACCTACACTGTCCTTTTATAATCATCACATCTACTATTAACTTTTATTCTGAAGTTCTTAACATATACAGATTAACTTTCCCTATTTACTTGTGAACTTACTTTTAACATTATTTGTAACAGCATTATGTTATATATTCATATTTTTAAGATACCTTCTTCTATCAAATGTAATTTAAAATTGATAGTATAAATATTTTGGCATCAGAAAAGCATTTTTAACAGGCGATGATATTTAAACTATTTTATTGAGATGGCGTGGTCCCAGAAATCTTGTTGGAATTTACAAATAATATTTGATTTATATTTAACTTTGTAAACCAGAACCAGGAGAATGACTAATTAGAATCATGACTTAAAGCTATAAGGAGTGCTTATTGATTCAGATCATGAAAAGATCATAATGATCAAAAGCAAACATCCATCTCCTTCTTCATCCAGAGTTCAGGGGGTTAAGTGCTATTTGTCTCAAATCCTTGGCATTATATTCATCTTTGTAATGAAGAAGACAATTAACATCTCTATCCAGTCACTGGATGTAGTGTATTAATTAGCAAAATCACTCGATTAACAGCACTTGGTGAAATATACCACTTGTTTCTCACCCTTGCTCATCTATTAGAATATATAAACAATTGTCACATTGAAGAAAATGTCTAAAGCCCCTAGAATGCCTACTATTCATGTCTCAACTGCACTAAGAATAGGTGTCCTGGTATTTAAAACAAGGCCTGATATAGCTGACAAGATACTGATATGATCTATTAACTATTTTTATTTTATTTAATTATGTAATTGCAAGCTTACACTCATAACTATGCATACATTTAAAAGTTCTCTTTATGTATTTCTGAGGCTCAGAAAGGTTAAGTAACTTCCTAAGGACACTCAGCTACAGTTAATAGTAGAGTTCAACTTTTAAGATAGAGTCTTTAGAATCTGGACTTTTTTTTAGCACTATGCTAGATGACCTTCTAGGAATGCATAAATGTCACAGAATAATCAGAATTGTGGTTCAATATTTACGTACTATGTTGATGTAAGTCATTTCAGCATTATTTAAAATAGTGAAAAATTGGAAAAAATATAAATGTCCAACAGTGGAAAAATAGTTAAATAATTTATGGTACAAGGGAATATTATTCCACCATTAAAAATCATATTTTCAAAAAACAGAGCCATTTGAAGATACTTATAATACAATGCAAGGCAGAGAAGTAAAATCAAGTTACAAGCCAATAGAGTATGAGACTATTTTTTTAAAGAAAAATGTACACATTCATATACATAAAAATGTATAGGAAAATAGCAAATTTGGAAGTAAATAGACCAAAATATTATCAGATACTTGAGATAATGAGTGATATATTTCTCTCCTGTACACTTATCTGAGTTTTTTGTTATATAAATGTAAGGTATAAAACATGATGCTATGATATACATAGTAAAATGATTACTACAGGTAAGCAATTTAACACACTCATCATCTTCCATATTTACCTTTTTTGTGTCTTGTAAAAGCACCTAAAATCTACTCTCTTAGCACATTTTTCAATATACAATACAGTATTATTAACTATAGTCCTCCTGCTGTACATTAGATCTCTAGATTCATTTACCCTACATAACTGCAAGTTTGTATTACTTACTTACATCTCTCCATTTCCTCCCTCTTCACATCCCAGGTAACAACTGTTCTACTCTCTTCTTCTATGTATTCCACTTTTTCTTTTAAAGATTACTCATATAAGTGAGATCATACAGTGTCCATCTTTTTGAGTCTGACTTATTTCACTTAGCGTAATGTTCTCTGGGTTAATCCATGCTGTTGCAAATGGCAGAATTTCCTTCTTTTTAAAGGATGAAAAATATTCTACTGTACATGTGTAGTCCACATTTTCTTTACCCATTTATCTATTGATGGATGCTTAGGTGGTTTATGTATCTTGGCTATTGAAAATAATACTGCCATGAACATGGGCATGCAGATATCTCTTTATGATACTGATTTCATGTCCTTTTGATATATAACCAAGAGTGAAATTACTGGATGATATGGGGGTTCCCTTTTCTTCATACTTTGTTATCTTTCATTTTCTTTATAATAGCCATTCTAACAGCTAAGATGCATACTCATTGTGGTTTTAATCTGCATTTCTCTGATGATTAGCAATGTTGAGCATTTTTTCATATACCTGTTAGCCATCTGTATGTTTTCTTTTGAGAAATGTCCATTCGGGTCTTTGCTCAGTTTTTAATTGGGTTATTTGGTTTTTTGCTATTGAGTTTGTTTAGGTTTATTATATATTTTGGATATTAACCCCTTATCAGATCTATCATTTGCAAATATTTCCTCCCATTCTGCAGGTCGTTTTTTTGCTCTGTTGATTATTTTCTTTGCTGTGCAGAAGCTTTTCAGTTTGATGTAATCTCATTTGTCTAGTTTTGCTTTTGATGCCTGTGCTTTTGGAGTCATATTCAAAAGTCATTTTTTTGCAATAATTTTTACATTAATCTTAAGTCTTTAACCTATTTTGAGTTGATTTTTGTATATGGTGTGAGATAGGGTAAAATTTCATTCTTCTGCAGGTGGATATTCAGTTTTCCCAATATCATTTATTGAAAAGACTTTCCTTTCTCCACTGCATGTTCTTGGTGCCCTTGTCAAAGATTAGTTGACCATATGTGCATGGGTTTATTTCTGGGCTTTCAATTCTGTTCTGTTGATTTATATGGCTGGTTTTATTCCAGTACCATACTGTTTTGATTACTATAGCTTTATAATGTAGTTTGAAATTAGGAAGAATGATCCTTCCAGTTTCGTTTTTCTTTCTCACAATTTTTTGTGATTTCATATGAATTTTAGGATTTTTTGTTCTATAAAAAATGCAACTGGCATTTTGATAGGGATTGCATTAAATCTTTAGATTGCTTTGGATATTATGGACATCTAAATTCACACTTTAAGAAACTAGAGAAATAAGCCCAAACCAAACCCAAAGTCAGCAAAAGAAAGGAAAATAAATACCAGAGCAGAAATAAATAAAACAGAGAATTAGAAAGACAATAGCAAAAATTAAAACAAACAGAGTTGGTTTTTTGAAAAGATAGACAAAATTGACAAAACTTTAGCTAGAGTAACCAGGAAAAAAAGAGAGAGGACTCAAATATATAAAACTATAAATGAAAGAGGAGACATTACACCTAATACCAAGAAATACAAAGAATCATAAGAGACTAATATAAACGATTATATGCCAGTAAATTGATAACTTAAAAGAAATGAATAAATTCATTAGAAACATACAACCTATCAAAACTGAAACATGAAGGAATAGAAAATCTGAACATACTAATAATGAATAAGGAGATTGAATCGGTAGTCAAAAACCTTCTAACAAAGAAAAGCCTGGGACCAGATGGCTTCAGGGGTGAATTCTAACAAGCATTAAAGAATTAACACAAATCACCTCAAACTGTTCCAAAAGGTTGAAGAAGAGGGAACACTTCCAAAACTCAGTTTATGAAGTCACCCTCATACCAAAGTCAGAAAATGACACTACAAGAAAAGAAATGTACAGGCCAATATTCCCAATGAACATAGATGCAAAATCCCTCAACAAAATACTTGCAAACTAAATTCAACAGTGCATTTATAGGATACACCATTATCAAGTGAGAAATTTCCTTGGGATACATGGATGGTTCAATATACACAAATCAAAAGTGCGACATGCCACATTAACAGAACGAAGGACAAAAATCATATTATCATCAATAGATGCAGAAAAAACATTTGATGAAATTCAACATCATTTCATCATAAAAACTCTTACCAAATTTGGTATGCAAGGAATGTGCCTTAAGAAAATAAAGGCCATATATAACAAGCCAATAGCTAAAATCATACTCCCAGGCCATTCCTGATCACAATATCCTACTGCAATTTTATCGCAGCACTTACCACTACCTACTATTTTATTTATTTGTTTATTGTCTATCTTCCTGCAGTACCACAGGGGTATTTCCTATTTTGTTCACTGTTGTATGCCTAGTACCGATGAGAGTAGTTGGAATATAGCAGTTACTCAACAAACTTTGTTAAGTAAATGATTAAATTCCAGAGAAGACAATATACTCTTCAGGGGCAGGGGTTATAGGAGAAGCATCTCTTCATGATTCATAGTACCTATGCAATTACCTTGAATATTTGTTGAATCAAAGAAAAAACTCCTCAAATGTAGCCTGTGCTACCATAATTTCATGTAAGCTCACTTCAAATGAACTGCTCTATTTTCATAGAAAACTGGAGTAGAAACTTTGTCTTTGTAAACTTAACATTTGTGGTTGTCTTTTTGCAGGTGACATGGAAGCTTATGACACGACATAATTCACAATTTTTCTGAGATTAATTTGAATCCTAGATGCTGGTGAATAGGACTGAGTCTCTTAGAGACTGATGTAGCCAGAAGCCAGTGTGCAGTCCAGGATGTGTGCCTTTGGGGGTGGGCTGGGGCTCAACTTATGATGGTGTGTGTATATAAAAATTGCTTTCTTCTGCTAGAAAATGATACCTAAAATGACAATAGCTTTGAGAACTGATGAGGTAAGTAAAGTACACTAAAAATGTACTAGTTCTTAGCCAGAAAATAGACCTTTTGAATAAAGAATAAGATGTTAATTCATTGGAGACTAGAATCCATGATATAAACAAGCCAGCCATTTGTTCTTCATGAAAATTAGAAAAAACAAAATTTGTGAAATGGATTTAGTGTTTCATCCAGGACAGAAACTGATCATCGAGTGAGAGCTGAATCATTTACATATAGTTTTTTAGTTATATAAAACTAAATTGTACAGGAAAAATGACATATTCTGTTGGTCTTTATGAATCTGGGGATTTTCAAGGGTTTCAGGAACCCTCATGAATTAAAGAATCTGTTGTTCTTTAATGAACTAACAGGGAGTTGGCATAGTTACAAACAAGATTTGGAGATTTACTTACAAAAAATAATTAGATAAGATAGAAACACTGGCAGAATTTTAAGGTAGGGGATGCTCTGTTCCTGGTGTTAAAGTATCCATTTCTTTGCTCTTTCCTCAAAAACTCCTTTCACATTTCATTCTCATCATTGTGTACCGTTGATCCTTTTCTCTCAATTCTCCTGCCAGCTATTTTCCTCTGGAAATGTTCTACCATTAGCAAATGCTTTATTGTTTAATGTTCTCTCTGAAAGTTCAGAAAATGGCATAGACAATGTCTAATTATTAGCCTGCACAGTATGACCAGTGTCCACATTTTTACATTTTGCATCATTTCATGGACAGAATCTACTTTACTTAAATATCATCAGGCTAATTTTTTTTGGATCAATGGGAAGGTTGATAACAATTATAAGATGATTGTGTAGACATAGCCTACTCTAGGGACAAATCCATTTTATTTTTAATGATCAAAAAGTAGCAGCATAATATTTTGAAGTATTAACTGGTATGTTT
The DNA here is from genome assembly GCF_000696425.1 of Galeopterus variegatus. NCBI lineage: Eukaryota > Metazoa > Chordata > Mammalia > Dermoptera > Cynocephalidae > Galeopterus > Galeopterus variegatus. Next base: position 141,960 of record NW_007726450.1, on the reverse strand, counting down.
TAAATTCCTGGTGTTCCCTGCCCATCTTGCCTTTCCCCCATTCAGTCAGTGGTATGTCACCAGTTAATACATTAAAATATTATCCTGCCACATTTGTATCAGCCAGTATAAACTCAGAGAACAAGAGTACGATTCTTAATTTTGGAGTTTCAAAAGCTAATGACCAAGTGTAAGAGCTGTTGACTTGAAAGAATACACTATTAGACAGTTTTTCTTATTCCTGGAAATAGACAAAAATTGTCTGGACTGGGGGATGGAAAAGGATAGTTGGAGAGGAAGTAATAGAGCTGAGATTGTGTGGCTCTGAGAATGGGAGAATTGCTCCATCTCAATGCCAAATGCAAAATTCCAGATGGGGATAAAATGGGATGAAAGAAATTTTGGCATTGTTCTGAGGGCTTTAAAAGGAGAAGTGTGGAGGTATTTCACTCTCTGCTCCACTGTTCTCACCCTCTAATACCCTGCATTGCTGTAGAGTCACCTCACCAGGTGTGTACCCTGGACTTTGGACTTCCCAGACTCTGAAACTATAAGAAATAAATGTTGTTTCTCCACAAATTACCCAGTTTCAGGTATTTCTATTGCAAGCAGCAGAAATGGGCTAATACACTTCTCTCCATCTCCATTGCTACTGAAATAGCTCCTCACTGTTTTCCTTGAGTCTATCTTCCTCTCATTGTGTGGTCTCAACACAATAGCTAGAGAAGTCCCTTTAAAATCTGTCAAATTATGTCAGACCTTTGCTTGAACCCTTCAGTTATTCAGAATAAAAACCCAACTTAATCTGCCCTCCCTGTTGCATTTCTGAATGTATCTCTGGCTTTTGCCACCTTTGCTCACTCCACATTGGCCTTCCTCTTGGTTCCTTGAACAGGCCCACCCTGGCCTTCGGGCATTTGCATTTGCTGTTCCCTCTGCCTGGAATGCCCCCAACAACACACTTGAGGAACTGCTTCACCTCTTTCAGGTCTTTGCTCACATATCACCTTCTTAATGAGCTCCATCCTGACAAGCCTATTTTAAATTTCAAGTGGCTACCCCAGCCTGACTTCCTAAGTCTTCTTTTCCCTGCTTTACTTTATTCCATAGCATTTTACCATTTCTACATTCCTCGCTACTACATAATTTACTTATTTATTATGCATATTATTTATTGTCTGTTTTCTCATCCCTGAATGCATGCTTCATGCAGCCAGGGACTTTTGTCTATTTTATTCACTGCAGCTTGCTAACAGTGCCAGGAACACAATAGGTGCTCAGAAGGTGTTTGCTGGTATAGATTGTTGAATGCCTCACTTCACAGCATGGTGCAGGAAGCAGTAGAATGATTTCTCAAGCATTAAAAAGTAGCAATTGTAGTGAGGGTCTTAGCCCCACAGAGTTCCCTGGCCCTGGCAAGGCATGCAGGATGGTTCAGAAATGGCAGAGAAAGAGCTCAACCTGAGAGACTGTGGGGTCAGAACAAGGGTCACCCATCAGTGAACAGTGCGGGTGGATGATTGGCACCTGAGAAATGAGGGTGTGTCAAACAAAATAACAAGCAGAGAGGGGCTTTCTAAAAGAATAATGAATTTAACCAGGAATAGAACATTGCAATAGGAATACACGTGCCATAGTAAACAATGTGCATATTTAAGAAAGTAAAAGAAGACAAAAGGTTTTAAAGGAAAAGTGATGGAGGATTGCATAATTGTTTTGGGATAATTCTACTTGACTACAAGGATCAATAAGAAGGGTAATGCCCATCCAAGGATGGACAGACAGTAATCTCAAGTACCTTACTTGTCAATGTGGACTGTGAAATACACACTGCTGTGGAAGGGGTTTGGACTGCAGGGCCCTGTGGGTATTTTTTTTTTTTTTGTCATTCTGATAAGAACTTAGTCATTTCCCATACTGAATGTAGGCTGAGTGCAGTTAGAGTTCTCAGTCACTACGTGCTCATCTCAGATTGGCAGGGGCTGATCATGTTGCCCTCACTCTGAGACTCAGGCTGAGGAAGACCCCAATCTGAGGGGTGCCCCCGATACCCGATGCAGGGGGAAGGGAATAGGGCAGATCATGTATACATTTTATAGCTTTTGCACTGAATCGATACACATGAGTTCCACTCACCCTTCAATGGCTAAACTAAGTCAGATGGTTTTTTATCTAACTTCCAGGGGGCATGTAGCCTGCCATGTACCCAGGAAGAAGAAAAATATAAATATAACTGGATAGCACTAATGACTACCAAGACTTCAGTAGGAAAATTAAGATTTTTGCTGAATAGATTAAATGTCAAAAGTTTTTTTATATCTGAAATTATGCCAATGTGTGTGGGGGAGAAAGCGGAGGTCTGGACGCCTCCAGAGCATATTAATGTTAATATCACTTTATGCATTAATTACAAAAACATTCTTTTCTGGCTCACTTACTCCATTGTATATTTGGATAATGAGGACCTTCTCTAGATATTTTGGCAATAGGAAATGAAGGCATTCCACAAAGTATTGGCTATTATTTAATATCTTGTGGAATAGTTGTCAAATCAAGATCTCAAAAAATGTAGTAATGTTAGAAGTAGCACTTATATGATAATGCAGTTCTTCTACATGGAAAGGCGGCATGGAGATAATAGAGCCAATTTGGAAACTAATGTTAATTAGGAAATTGAATAAGGGTAAACTTGGCTCTTTGGATTTGTTTGACACAGTGCCAAATTCTGTCCTCAGTTACCCCCGTATAATTTTTACCACCAGAACTGGGTCTTTTGTTGCAATGTGTAAATGCCCCTTATGATATATTCCTCCCAACCCCAAGGACATGAATAACTGCTAGAGAACTGCAGGGTAATTTGGAAGGGCTCTAAACCTCTGACCAATTTTCACTGAGCCTTTTTCACTGGTTGAAACTCACAGTGGGCCATTCACAAATCACGAGAATATGGCTTCATTCATCACCATGGCCACTGGGTGGTTAAGAGTTTTCAAAACTTCCAGGGCTCATGCCAGTCTTAACGCTACTTCTCTCTGGTTTCTTTTTTTTTTTTTCTTTTTATTTTTTTATTTTTTATTTTTTGTCTTTTTCCGTGTCCGGCAACGGATCGCAACCCTCAGATTTTTTTATTTTTTTATTTTTTTATTTTTTTTATTTTTTGTCTTTTTCCGTGTCCGGCAACGGATCGCAACCCTCAGTGTCGCCCCCGTACCGGACTGGGACCGGCAACGGGATCGCAACCCTCGGTGTTGCCACCGCGCCTCGCTCAGCCAGTGAGCGGGAACCGGTCTGTATGTGGGATCCGAACCCTCGGCGGGAGAGCCTCCGCGCTTCCCAAGCGGTGCACTAGCGCAGTGCACCACCAGGCCGGCCCTCTCTCTGGTTTCTATTAACACTTAGTAGGGGATGGGTGGGGTGAAGACAGTAGAGCTTTCTGCCTCCATCCAGAAGCTGAAAGGGAAAGGACCACCTATGGGAGTTCATGTTTCAGTAGGATGGTGTTGTGTGCACTGATTCCGCATACTCACCCCTTGAACATTTCTTTGTACAGGTCAGTAATGCTGAAGGGATTGCACATGTTCAGTGCGGGTGGAAGTATGAGATGATTTCAGGTTTAGTCTCTCTGCCTCTCTGTACTGTGGCACAATATGTACCAGGGTGGACGTGGGTTTAGAAGTGCTGGTCAGAAGTTGTGGAGTCTCTTTACCTGAATGAGACTTTTGACTAAAGTGTTGTCTAAATTAATTTTTTAGGAAGGACAGATGTTTCCCAGTCAGTTTGAGAACCCAAGTAAATGAGGTAAGCTTTTACTGGCTTTGTCTTGGATTCACTCTTGGTCCTTAGGCTATTTTGTTATTGACCTTTTATTTCCTGTAAATGTAACAGGGAAAAGTCCATAAAACCTGTCTTTCTTACAACAACATTAGAAGGCCAGGTGAACAAAAACTTTAGTAAGTTTCCTGATGTTTCTTGGCGAAAATATTACAGTACCATATACTATAGCACCGTAAGAAATGCCCTGGTGGGCAAGACCAGTGGTTCATCCAGCTGGCATCTTGTCCCTGGCTGATCTCAAATGTGCCAAATACTTTTTAACTTACGCATGTTTCATTACCATCTGCTTTTTCTGAAATTACTATATGGGTTCATAAAAGTGGAAAGAAGAATATCTAAATTCTCCTGAGGTACATATATATATATTTTGCCTTACCATCAAACGTTGTTTTTACATTATATAGGATAACGAACAAAACTATTTGACCTCTATTACTCTGGAAAAAGGGAGAAGAAAGGGCTATTGAGTTAGGAAGTGGGTGCTATAATTTTCTCTGTTTTGTTCTCCAGATTTATAGTTCTCCCTTCTCCACCCTGTTCTCCACCCTGGGAGATTGACCTTTGTAAACTACACCAACTACGCTTGACCTCTGACTTCCATTAGGTTTCAGCCAGTGTCAGGAAGTCAGAGTGTAAAAAAGAGAGAAAGGTCAGGGCATTTATTCTCCTGGCTCCCTCTTGGTTTGAGGTTGGGAGGGTCTTTATTCCTCCCCCAAAGGCTACACCTCTGCTTGGCAGCCCTCTCCTACACTGGATCTTACCAGTTCTTGTGACTACTCCCAACCCTTGCCTGTTTAGTTTTAGGCTCAGTTGCCCTCTACTACTCTTACCTGGGTGCTTCCTCATCCATTCTTGGTTAGCTTTAATTCTGCCTACCATTTTGCAAATAGTCACTTTAATAAATCTCCCTAACTTCCCTTTTTGAACGGGGCATCTGTTTCCTGCTAAGCCCCTGGCTGATAAGGGCGATTTGTACCTCCTGCCTGAGTACTATGCCACTGGGGTGGGTGCAGAGAGACTGAGAGCTGTGATGGAGATAGATGGGTCTTGTATCCTAAGGACTGATTTTCTTGATTCCCACAGAGAATCTTGTGATGGAAGTAACTGATAGGAATTTTACTCCTTTGTGCCTAGTAAGAGGAAACATATTTAGTACCTTCCTTATGCCAAAGAGGAAATTGAACTGAGTATACACTTGGACAGTGTATCAGTTTCCTATTGCTGCTGTAATAAGACTACCATAAACTTAGTGGCTTAAAACAAAACAAATGCATTATCTTACAGTTATAGAAGTCAAAAATCAAAAATCTGTCTCACCGGGATAAAATTAAGGTGTCAGTATGGCTGCATTCCTTTGCGGGAAGTCTAGGGAAGAAACCATTTCCGTGACTTTTCCAGCTTCTAGAGGCTGCCACATGTTTTGATTCGTGGCTCCCTACCTCTTCAAAGAGAGCAACAGTGGTTGAGTCTTTCTCATGCTGCATCACTCTGGTGCAACCTTTCCTGCCTCCCTCTTTCACTTACAGGGCCCTTATTAATTGGGAATTCAGTGGCTTTAAATTAGAGGGCATGGGTTTTGAGGGCTGCTCCAGCACTAACCAGTCCACTTCAAGTTCAATCAGAGAACCTGAGAAAGCAAGAATTACACTGCACAAATTCTGAATTTTTTTCTAACTCCAACAGGTAGAGATTGTTTTATTTAACAGGTAAGGGAAACACTTTTTAAAATCTAGTACTTAGAAAGAAAGTTAGAATTCTTGTTATTTACTTAAGGTTTCAGTGGAAAAGATTCAAGACTCATGACCAATGTGTATCAATATCTTTCCAACATTACTTGCAATACATTTGAGCCAAGAGTTATAGTAATGTACTTAGGGGACCAAAAATAATGGTGACATTGACTCTGACCTGTGAGTCTTTTCTGTGCAGCCTCTCTACTGACCTACATTGACTTAGTTAGAAATTTGGTCTATATTTGTACAATGAGATCATTAACTTTACTTAAAACCAGAACATGCCATTAAAATAGGAATTGGCTGGTTTGTACTCCATTGTAATAGATTATCCAGAGGCTTATGAATCAGCTTTCACCTCCAGTCTCCTCAGTAGAAACCGAAAAGCAATGTGAGAGTGAGAAAATAATAAAACAAAACAATCCTAGAGCATCCTAAGAAGTGAAAAGTATTTTTCAATTCTAACATATATATGGATTGAATGATGTGACCTTAAGGCTGCTGATACACAGAGAACTGGGGCCCTTGTTCAAAATGCACTGAAATTCAGAGTCATATTTTTTCTGCACTATGATAGCTGCTGAAAGTTTAAAACACATATTTTTTTAAAAAAGATATCAGACCTATTTCTCTAACCATTTATTTTTCCCTTCCAAAAACCATAGCAATACCCTTTTCTAACTACATAAAAACTGCATTCATGCCAAAAAATTGCAACAGCATATGCTAATTCAGTGCTCTAGTAACTTCATGAGTTGATATTGACTTAGGAATGAAAACAGCCCTGAAGCAGGGTTTGAATTTGACCCTCTGAGCAAATTCTAACAAAGAAGGTTAGTGGCTTGGCCTGTGTCAAAGCCCAGGACCCCATCTCCCGATCAGGGATGGACAAGTTCCTTTTGAAGCATCCTGTCAAATTCAAGCAAAGGAAGAGGCCACAAAGAACATAAAAGATGAGAAGAGGTGGACATCACATCTATAACATGGACATATTCTGGTCTTGGCATGCAGACATGTCATGGTTGGTGATTAAGCTCATTGAGGTTTGGGGGCAGCTGCATGACTCCAGTGTAGGCACTCTTACTTTGAGGGTGTTGTGGGATTTCCATCCCTGGGTCTCAAAAAGCTGAATCGATTTTCAACTATGAGTATTCTTTGAATTGGGCTCATCCTGCCTGAAATGCATATAGAAAAGAATGAGTTTCGGGGTGGGGGAGATGAATTGAACACCTTACAAAGTACTGAGGGTCACTAATTATATCCAATCTGAACTTAAAAATCAACCATTTGATACACGTAGATAAGGTTATATGATGCGAGGGTAGTAGGGAAGAATAATGCACAGTCACTGGGGCTGTCAGGGAGGTAAGAACCGGGATGGGAGATGAGATGCGGACATGAACAGTTAACAAATAAAACAAGGCAGCACTTAATGAGTGTCTGTTGAGACCAAAAGGTCTTATGTTTTCTATCTATTATTTTGTGCTATTTGTTGAAATCCCATCTATCCTTTAAGATCCATCCTCCAAGAAGATTTCTTTGATTATGCCGAGAAATAATCTTTTCTCTTTTTGTAACTTCATGGCACTATTTGCCACTTTTAAATAGTTAAAACATATATTTTTCTGTATATCTTAATTTCCCTACTCAATAGGAACATTTCTGGAGGGCAAGAACTAAAATTAGGCATCTGATTGCTTCACAGTGTCTATGTCATGCTTCACCTATGGTAGAAATCCAATAAGTGTTTATCAAATGACAAAGTGAATATATGAATTCTTGTTAAATGAGCAAGAGAGAGGTGTAGTAAGAACTTAGAGTATATGCTTGGGATGTTGACAGAAGATTTTAATGGAAGAAGTATTATTTGATTCCCTTTTGAGGGATCATTGTAAGAATGGAGTCCTTTCTAATATGTCAAATTCATGGCACAGAAAAGTAAAAGATATATACATCTCTAAAGAGACATGCATTGATAGTATTGTGTTTCCTCTTCACCAATACCCACCCCCGCCCCCAGCACACACATAAAGAGCAAGGAATTCTGACTTACAGGATGTAGCACAGTGCCTGGCACACAGAAGATGGTCAGTAAAAGTTCAATAAATTATTGAAATGCTTTGATGAAAAAATTAATCTCAAAAATCAGCAATTCTTCATTTAGAAAGAACAAAATTTATTGAGACCTCTCTTGTAATACATATATTTTCTAATTTCATTCCTTAAAACAGTGTTGTGAGGCTATTTTTTCCACCATTTTTTAATTGGCACATAATAAATTGCACATATTAAGAGGGTACAGTGTGATGTTTCAATACATGGATACATTGTGTAAAAATCCAATCAGAGTATTTAGCATATCCATCATCTCATACATTTATTATTTCTTTGTGATGAGAAGATTAAAAATCCTCTTCTAGCTATTTCGAAATATATGATACGATGTTGTTAACTGCAGTCACCCTACTGTGCAGTAGAACACCAGAATTTATTCCTTCTATCTAACTGTAACTTTGTACCAGTCAACCAATATTTCCCTATCCCACACCCTCTCCCCAGCCTCTGGTAACCACTCTTGTACCCTCTAGTTCTATGAGAGGAAATTCTTTATATTCCACATACATATGAAAACACAAGGTATTTGTCTTTCCGTATTTGGCTTATTTTACCTAACATAATATCCTCCAGGCTCATCCATGCTGAAATGACAAGATTTCATTCTTTTTTATGGCTGAATAATATTCTATTGTGTACATATACCACATTTTCTTTATCCATTCATCTGCTGATGAACACTTAGGTTGATTCCATATCTTGGCTGTCATGAATAGTGCTGTAATGAACAAGGAAGTGCAGATATTGCTATGGCTGAATAATATTCTATTGTGTACATATACCACATTTTCTTTATCCATTCATCTGCTGATGAACACTTAGGATGATTCCATATCTTGGCTGTCATGAATAGTGCTGTAATGAACAAGGAAGTGCAGATATTGCTTCAACATACTGATTTCATATTCTTTGGATATATAACCAGCAGTGGGATTGCTTGACCATATAGTAGTTTTATTTTTAATTTTTTGAGAAAATCCCAGGCTGTTTTCCATAATGGCAGTAATAATTTATATTCCCACCAGCAATGTGTAAGAGTTTCGCTTTCTCCTCATTAACACCAGTATTTGTTATTTTTTGTCTTTTTGATAATAGCCATTCTAATTGGGGTGAGGTGATATCTCACTATGGTTTTGATATGCCTTTTCCTCATGACTACTGATGTTAAATATTTTTCACATGTTTATTAGCCATTTGTATGTCTTTTTTGAGAAATGTCTATTTAAGTCTTTTGCTCATTTTTTAAATCAAATTATTATATTGCTTTGCTATTGAGTTGCTAAAATGTCCATACTATCCAAAACAATCTACAGATTCAATGCAATCCCCGTTAAAATACCAATGTCACTTTTCACAGACATAAAAAAAAATTCTAAAATTCACATGTAATCACAAAAGACCCCAATAGGCAAAGCAATCCTGAGCAAAAAGAACAAGCCTGGAGGCATCACACTACCTGACTTTAAAATATATGACAAAGCTATAGTAACCCAAACAGCATGATATTGGCATAAAAACAGACACAGACCAATGGAATAGAATCTGCACACTTATATCTAACCTATTTTCAACAAACGTGCCAAGAACACATGATGGAGAAATGACAGTCTTTTCAATAAACAGTGTTGAGAAAACTGGATATCTGCAGGCAAAAGAGTGAAACTAGACCCTTATTTCTCACCATGTACAAAATTCAACTCAAAATGGATTGAAGACTTAAATATAAGACCTGAAACAATAGAAGTACTAGAAGAAAATGTATGGGAAATGACTCATGACATTGGTTTGGGCAAGGGTTTTTTTGGGTGAGATCCCAAAAGCACAGGCAACAGAAGCAAAACTAGACAAATAGGATTACATCAAATGAAAAACTTCCTGCACAGCAAAGAAAACAATCAATGGAATGAAAAGACAACCTACAAAATGGAAGAAACTATTTGCAAGCTATGCATCTGGCAAGGGGTTAATACACAGAATATTCATAGCATTTTAAAAGATAAACCTTGGTCTCAGTTAAATGAAGTAACTTGTTCAGGTCACACAGTAAATAAAGGAGTGGAGATTCAGATCCAAATCTTACCCCTCATGATCTTTCCATTATGAAGAAGATGAGGATAAAGCAAATGATGTAGGTATCCTTGCCTAGTTGGTTCACACTTTAAAACAGTGATATTGTTCTCGTTTTAAACCTTGCCTTCCATGAACTAAAAAATTTTTGGCAACACCTCAAGAAATTATTTTGTCCTCTCCTCTGGAGGCACTTGGGTCTCCCTTCTCACCCATATCCTTTGGATTTAGACAAGAGTTCATGAAATTTTTTCATCTTTCCCCCTGCATTATTTTCAACCTTGTTTCATTTTTACATTAACACATCCTCTGGCATTATATTATATATTATATTTTATATATATATATATATATGTATATATATATATCTATACACACACACACACACACACACATACACACACACTAAATTCAGTGCCTCTTGTGCATCCTGATTGGCCAGACCAGATGGAGTGATTTCTGAACCAGAATTGAAAATCAAAACACAAGTGCTTTTTAAAGAGGTTGAAGTTTAGAAGCAACTGTTATGGCAGACTTAGCTCTAATTCTAAGGGGGGTTGGGTTTGTTTTCGAGCTGTGTTTGACTGTGGAATATGAGAACCTCCACCCTTGAGCTGCCATATATGTATCACATATATATACTACACTTGACAAAGTGGGGAGTGTAGTTAGGGTTGAGCGGTAGAGTTTTACAGGACAATGTGGCTGTTGTTATCATAGTGACAGAGAAGTGACAGTTGTTTGTTTTTGCTTTTGATTCTTAAGAGCCTGTATTCAGATACCAAGTGATAAAAAGTCCTTTTGTCTAATAGGTTCAGGGAGGTCCCCAAAGAACCCCAAAGAACAAATTCTGAAGAGTAATCCTTATTAATTTTCAAGTGCTTATTCTGAACTAGACTCCTTACATGGTTTTTTCATTTAACTCTCAGGATAATCTTATGTAGTCAGCATTGTGATCCCTATTTACAGAGGATACTGGGAGCATTAGGCTTGTAACCAACGTAGAGAAGAGCTGATGTAAAACCAAGTCTGCAATTCCAAAGCACTTAATCTGTTGCAATATTACTTCTGAACTCACCACCAGGAGTTTAGATTAATCAGAAGGCAGATTTCCTCTGTTCCACGGAGTAGAGAAGGAAGGGCCTAGAATACACTTCTAAGTGAGGAGATCTGTGTTCTGCGATACATTAAGCCTGGGGGCATCCAATGCCTATTTTCATTGGATGAAAACAAGAGGAGGTAGACAATGTCATATAATAGTATGGTGTTGATGATGAAAGTCATGGGGAGATCATCATGGCATGAAAGCTTATGTGTAGGATGTGGATCCAGAAAGGTTTGGAGGTTGACTTCTATTTTTTTTTTTTCCCTCTAGGTGTGTTACCTTAAGCAAATTACTTATCCTGTCTTCCTCTGTTTTATTCATCCATAAAATGAAGGTAATACAGTCAATTGTCATTATTCATAGATTCTGTATTTGCAAATTTGTCTACTCACTAAAATTTATTGAAAACGCCCACATCAATGCTTGTAAGGCTTTGTGGTCATTTGCGTTCATGCCCAGAGCAGTAAAAAGTTTGAGTTGCCTAACGTGTATATTCTTAGCTGAGGTCAGACAAGGTGATGCTCTGCCTTCTTGTTTCAGCTCTCATACTGTAAACAAGCGTCCTTTTAATGGTCTACTTGGTGTCAAGTTTTCCACATTTCTGTGCTTTCTTGATTGATTTCACTGTTTAGAATGGCGGCCAAGCACAGTGCTGATGTGCTGTCTAGTGTTTATAAGTGCCAGAAGGATGTGATGTGCCTTATGGAGAGAGAATGTGTTAGATAAGCTTCATTCAGACATGAGTTATGGTGCTGTTGGCCATAAGTTCAACATGAATGAAACAGTAATATGGTACACCCAGCAACAGGAAGAGGAAATTTGCCTATCTGTATGTGAGGCTGCTCTGGAAACTGGTAAAGTAGTATGTACAGTGTGTGATGAAACTATGGAAAAGTGAAAATGTGGCTCAATTTGTGGATTCACAAGATGCCTTTAAAAAGACTTAGCTCTAAATGTCTCTATTAATGGTCAAAAGACTCTCTCCACCTCCCAAATAAAATTGCTCTTTCAGATTATAGTGTTTTCTCCTAAAGAGTCTGTAAGCCATTAGAACAGGTGAATTTATTGTACTAGTTATTCAACATCCAGCTGAGAAGAGTCTTGGGGGAATAGATTACAGGAGAGGTAGATTTTAGCAAATGTCTGGGTCACTGTTCCAGAAAGGACTACATCGATTGATATGGAGATGGGGTGAAGGTAGATTGTGCCAGACACCAAATAAGTTCAGGAAAACTCTGAATGCCTACTATGAGGAGAGAACACACAGATGGGTAATAAGACTCTGCAGGGACAAACTTATTCACTTGCTTTATTTTACAAGTTTTCCCAGAGCTGGCAAAGCTTATAAGAAATTATTTCATTGACATGCCTCATAGAATGAAAATTCAGCCCATTTGGCTCAAAATAACAGTCGTGATTATTTAGAATTTGTGTTAAACACTATTTGTGTTTTGTATCATCAAATTGCGTTGTAGTCATTAATTAAACAATTACTCAAACTGAAAATATGTCTCAAGGAGAATGTTGAAAAAATTATCATAAAGAACATAATCCTCATTAAGAACTATTAGTCCAAATGCGACAAGCTTCATTTTGTCTTATAGAAAACAGAAATGTGATTTGGTATTTAGTCAAAATAAATGGGTTATGACACATTCCACCCTTTAAAATGTTCCAAGGCTGGTGGAATAAAACAAGGAGATCTGCAGATGGTACGCTGAGCAAAAGCATCTAATGAACCTAGCGTTGCTACATAGCAACAGCATTAGCATTTCATTTCTTGGAATGAATTATTTGAGTTTTTCACTTTTTCAAAGGCTTTATGCACTGATCTTTATGCAATGGTGTAACTAATGATTAAAAATGAACAAAGGCTTGAGAAATAGGATTTATTAACAAAGGTTACAAGACCTGAAATGATTAAATCTGGGAAAAGGCTGATGGAGTTATTTAGTCAGGATTTTTCAGTGCTTGATTGAGGACTGCCCAGAAGATAGTAACTAGCTGTTCTTTCTCTCCATGGAATATATTAGTAGATCTGAAAGGATGTCGACCTGAACTACAATAGGAGTTTTTGCGGTGAGTTGTAAGAAAGAACTTCCTGCCTGTTTTGACAGGAAAGACTAAAATAATTTAGCAAAGAAGATGTACCATCTCATTCCTCTAAGAGTTCTTCCTGCCCCTCCCTGCAAAATTAAAACCAATTCTCTTTGGCCTGGGAGATGTAGGAACACTCTTGTCTAAAGATAGGGCACCAAATGATGTTTTGCTGTCTCCATTTTCAATGGGTGTAGTTGTAGTCAATGTAGTAGGCTTGCTGCTATATGAGCCCACTGCTATTCTAAGGCTGTATGGCTTTATTCTTTTTATAAGTGGGATCTCAAATTAGAGGGTGAAAATGTAAAAATAAGTATTGCCTTAGCCCTGAGGAATTCTTCAAGCATATCCATTTTCCTTGCCTCCTGTAACTACAAGTTCATTATCGGCAAAAGCAATTTTATTCGTATTTTCTCTCTCATTCCCTCCTCCTTTGTCCCTCTCCTTTTCCCTCCCTTCCTTAATCTAACCCATACAGAGTGGTTACTTGAGGGAATGGTGTTATGAATAAAGATCGTATATTTTCCTCAAGAGCCTTGGTGTGCGATTATAGATTAAAGTTTTCATTTTGAAAGTCAGAGCAATATACAGCTATAAAAATAGCAATAGCAACATTATTTTAATTACTGCATGTAGAAGCAGAAGAAAGATTCAAGACAAATACAGCACTGTAGCTTGCAGACTTCAAGAGCTGTACTCTAATTGTATTAGTGTTCATGCTGAAGCCAAACAGCCAACCCACGGGGAAAGTCACGGTGGTTATTCCTGTGTCAGACAGTGGTTGTACTGATTCTGAGCTTGTTGCCATTCCTCTTTCTGCCCTTTTGGTTTTGTTTTAGATCCCATAGTTATTCACTTCCCCACAACATAAAGGCACTATGGCCTTCTAATCCTGCACTAAAGAATGGTACATTCTTCTTGAGGACCAGGTGGTCCTCCATTGCTCTTTCCAGTTGATCTAAAATATAGATGCTCCATGCAATATTTGGAACATACTCTAAAAAAATATATTACTTTTTTTAAATCTGAAATTTAAATTTAACTGGACATCTGTCTTGTATTTTTATTTGCCATATCTGGCATCTCTACATATAGACAGTATTTTCATTAATTTGATAGTATTAAATGTGATTATTTTATAATAGCAAATGGATGGGGTCTATTAGAACTCCATAGGAGCTAACACAGAAAATTTCTAAAACATAACAATATGGGCAAGCTCAAACTTTGACTTACAGGGAGTTAATGATTTATAGGTGAACAGAACACTTTCAAGTGGAGAAGCAGAGTGAGCTCTGCCTTTTTGGCTAAACAAACATGTGGATGAGAGACTGAGATGGATGTATTGACCTATATAGTCTCAGTCTGGACCATGGATTTTTCTTAGTAGAATAAAATTGTATGATTGTATTTATTTAAGGAGTTTTGTGATTGTGCTTGTTTTTGCCTATAAAACTAAAAAGAAAAGAAGATGTTGGAAGATCAGTGGCTCTCTGTGAGCTAGAGTGGGGAGGGTATTATCTTGATCATTGAATATTCTTGCCTGGAGTGATGCAGGTGAGGTCTATATCCAATTGTGGTGAATGTTCTGAGTGCATTTGAGAAGAATGTGTATTCTGTTGTTTTTGCATAAAGCATTCCACAAATGTCAATTAGGTCAAGTTTGTTGATAGTGTTCAAGTTTGCTACATTTTTGCTAATTTTCTGTCTACCATTTTAATAATCATTGACAGAGGGGTATTGAAATATCTGGGGCCGAGCCCGTGGCACACTCGGGAGAGTGTGGCACTGGGAGTGCAGCAGCGCTCCCACCATGGGTTCGGATCCTATATAGGGATGACTGGTGCGCTCACAGCGCTCACTGGCTGAGTGCAGTGCGGCTGGTCTCAAAAAGGACAAAAAAAAAAAAAATCTGATTATACTGTGGATTTTGATATTTCATCTTGCAGTTCTATCAGTTTTGGCTTCATGCATTTTGAAGTTCTGTTATTAGGGGCCTAAATATTTAAGATTGCCATGTCCTCCTGATGAACTGATCCCTTACCCTTTACCTTTTATAAATTAACCTTCTTCATCCCTCAAAATAATCTTTGCTCTGGAATATATTTTGTGTGATATTAATGTAGTCACTACAGCTTTTTTATTAGAGTGTGAAGACTGTATCTTTTTCCATTCTTTTACTTTTAATCAACTTATGTCTTTATATTTAAAGTGTATTTTCATAAGGAACCTATAGTTGGGTCTTGTCCAATATGAAAATCTCTGCCTTTTGATTGGGTGTTTAGACCATTTATATTTAGTGCTGTTATTATTGCTGTGGTTATGTTTGAGCTTATCATATTGCTATTTGTTTTCTATTTGTGCCATTTGTTCTTTGTTTTCCTTTTCCTTTTATCCTGCCTACTTTAGGACTAATACAAGGGGGAAAAGACTGCCTCTTCAATAAGTGGTGCTGGGAAAATTGGATATCCATTTGCAGAAGAATGAAACTAGATATGCACCTCTCACCATATACTAAAATCAACTCAAAATGGATTAAAGACTTAAGTATAAGACACAAAACTGTAAAATTACTAAGGGAAAATATAGGTGAAACACTTCAGGAACTAGGTCTGGGCACAGACTTTATGAACATGAGCCCCACAGCACAAGATGCAAAAGGAAAAATAAATAATTGAGTATTTTTTAAAATTCCATTTAATCTTCTCTGTGGCTTATGAACTGTGATTCTTTGTTTCATTGTTTTGGTATTCACTTTAGGCATATATCCAATTTAATAATGTCTTGTTGATGTAGCCCAGACCCACTAAACATGCTCCTAGTTTAGGACCTTTGCTTTCTCTGTTCTTTCCTCTGGAAATCTCTCCTTGTGCTGATAGTGACATGGCTCATCCCCCATTTCATTAGTTCTCTGCTCAAATATCACTTTATCAGAGAAGACTTTCCTGACCTCCTCCTCTAAGGTAAGTCCTAAATCTGGTCTGTCACTCTACCTTTTACCCAGCTCAATTATTCTTCATAGCCCTTATCATTTCATGATGCGTATTTGTTTTTTGTTTCTTTCTCCCCAGTGGCATAATAAGTTTCATGAAAGCGAGAGACTTTGTTTTCTTTACTGCTGAATTCCCAGTATGTAGAACAGGGTCTGACATATTAGACCCTTAATAAATATATATTGAGTGAGTGAATAAATGAAAGATTCAGAAGTGGGGGCAGGACAAATAGTAAGTCTAGTTTGATCTGCTGCACTGTCTGATCACTAGAACACATTTGGCTGAACTAGCTGGACAGGTGAGTGCCCTCCATCTCAATCCCTGCTTGGACTGTGGTCCTTTTGGAGTTGTACTCTTGTTAAAAGGGGGTAATCTTTCTAGTCAGAAGAGGAACATTCGCTGGTGAGGGATACATGAGGAAAGGGTTTGCAGAGCATTTTTGTGTTCATTCCTAGCCACTTTGCACTATATGGCTCTCCAAACCACCTGCTTTTCTTCTTCATGTTCACCCTCTTAATTACTTTGACTTTCTCTATACCTCAAGGCTCAGAACTTCAGTGTTTAGCTGTCAGAGGAATTAGAAAAAAACACATAATAATGTGTTGGGGGGTAGGAAGAAGAGAAAGAAAGAAAAGAATGATAAAGCCAATGTGATAAAATTGTGACATTCGAGAAATCTGGGTGAGAAGCTAGAGAAATTCTCTATATATTTTTTGCAACTACCTTGGAGAAGGGGCAGAAGTGATAAAGTTTTCTCTTGACTTCAAGATGAGAATCTAATCTCTAATCTCTGCAGCCATTTGGGTCTCCAACTCTTGTTGTTTCTAGATTGCCATTTGACTTTGTAGCTATTGCCTCATTTCATTTCCCTCTGGTCATACCTCACTTACTGTTCCTGCTGCTCTCAGAGCCTCTTACACAGAATCTTCCAACAGTCTCCAGAACTGGCCTCCTGAGGCAGTCACTCTGGCTGCCATCCACTGTCCACATGGCTGGCTGAGTGCGGGGCCTGAAATGCAGATCTCACCACATCACTTCTCCACTCAAATGCCTGTGATTTCCCTGTGTTGCCCATAGAACAAAGTGCCAGCCCTCAAATTGGGGCTTCATAGCCCTACACAATTAGCCCCAAACTCTCTGGTCAGACTTATTTCCCATCTTATCCCTCTGTGTCCATCCCACTCGATTTCCTGTTATTCCAAGAAGACACACACATTTTTTTCTTCTCTTTGCTACTTCTCCCATCTCTTTCCATTAAAGGACTTCTTTAAATGCTATCTTCTCTGGAGGCCTTCTCTGATCCCCCAGTTGATAGCAAGTCTCTTTTAAGGGTCAAGAGTCTATAACATTGTGATTTATACCTTTGTTACAAAGTCTACATTTCTGGCTTCACCTTGAGGCTGTGAAGACTCTGAGAGAAACAAACTTGCTTTGTTCGTCTTCGTATCTCCCCAAGCTTAGAACACCTCTGCAGCCTTTCATATAAAGCTAAGGAGTAGTCACTGAATTGAACTGATTTAATTTTGAATCTTATTATCACCACCGTGATGGTTATGTCCACAGAGCCATTGTCCATTGTCCTGCTTTATTTGAATCATTTTCATTTTTACCATAACTTTCAAAAGACCCAATCTACTAAATTCTTCTGCATGGTGTTCTGAATAGCAAAGGCACTGAAATGACCCAGTGTTTTGAAATCTCCACGAAACCATGTAGAAGTATAAGCTGGTGAGCAACTATGTTCAGAATAATCTAGAAAGGTTCTGCCACTGTGGAAATCATGTTTTTTCTTATACCATTAAGTAGAGGTGCTTATGCAGGTTTCTATCTTAATAAAAGGCCTCTATAAAATGTCACAAGCATTCTTTCTGCAGGACCTATAGTTCATATACTGCATAGTTGGAGATTGGCTAATTTCAAAGATGAAGAAAACCTTCTACAAAATTTTTGATTGTTGACTCAATTTTACATTTTATTTTATTTGTTTTGNGTGATGGTTATGTCCACAGAGCCATTGTCCATTGTCCTGCTTTATTTGAATCATTTTCATTTTTACCATAACTTTCAAAAGACCCAATCTACTAAATTCTTCTGCATGGTGTTCTGAATAGCAAAGGCACTGAAATGACCCAGTGTTTTGAAATCTCCAAGAAACCATGTAGAAGTATAAGCTGGTGAGCAACTATGTTCAGAATAATCTAGAAAGGTTCTGCCACTGTGGAAATCATGTTTTTTCTTATACCCTTAAGTAGAGGTGCTTATGCAGGTTTCTATCTTAATAAAAGGCCTCTATAAAATGTCACAAGCATTCTTTCTGCAGGACCTATAGTTCATATACTGCATAGTTGGAGATTGGCTAATTTCAAAGATGAAGAAAACCTTCTACAAAATTTTTGATTGTTGACTCAATTTTACATTTTATTTTATTTGTTTTGTCACTGATTCTGATCACTGGAATTAGATACAGAGGTACACCTGCTGTGGGGACGTGTATTTTTTGAAGGGTGAAAAACGAAAGTATATAGTGATTTCTAAAATCTTTTTATCAATTTTATTGGCTGTGAAGAATTTTTGTTCCCTGAAATATGTCTTAATTATATTAATTTAAAGAGATTCAAAATAATATGACATAGAATATTTGCTGACAGTTGTACTCTCTGGTTAAGGGCTACAGTATTTAAAGGATGAAATATTCAAGAATGTTGTACAATAGGTAAAATGACATGGTTTGATTTTGTGAATTCTTCCTTTATTCAAGATCAATTTAGGGTCCCTGATCTATTCCTTTAATCTATTTCATGATCTATTACACTAGCTTTTATGATTTGAAAAATTATAGTTTTAAAAAATCTATTGAAGTACTTAGTAAAGGTCTATTTGTTTTTATTCTTTCTTTTTGAGTTTACTGTATTCTCTTTAAATTAGTGGTATTTTTCTAATACATGTATGGGGTGGGCATTAAATTCCAGGGGAAATGTATTTTTATTATATTTGTTTTACCTCAAGAACCTTAAGATTTCATTTTTTTCTCATTCACTTGGTCTAATTTAATTCTCCAACTTAAGCATTTTTTAAATTTAATTTTACTTTTGGATTAGTTGTGGATAACTAGATTCACAGGTGTTTTTAATTATCTACAAAGCCAGATCATCTTCAGTGCTCCCGAATTTTGAAAGATTCTAGAAGTCTTTGTCACTGGTTTCCATACATACTCCTGATTCACATACCTCAGTGGGTGTGCAGTTATCTGCTGTTGCTGTGTTTTACCTTACAGAAGGGGTCAGCGTACCTAGAGCCAAGCACTGCTCACAGGTCAGTGGAGGTACTTTGTTTAAGTCTCTGGCACCAAGACAGACCAGCATGGACCAACCATAGACATGTGACATGTGTAGCTGCCACAGACAGTTTCACAGGATTCTTAGGGCCCAGGGGACTTATCTGCTTTCTGAGTCCTTGAATTCCACAGAGATCTCTCAAGGATGCTTTCTGGGTCTTAAGCACAAGTCTAATATAGATACTGTGACTATATTTCAAATAACTGTCCCCCAAAACTTCCTTCTAATTGCTCCTCTATGATTCCCTTGTTTTCACTCTATCTCCACTTTCTTTCTCAATTATGCTTTGAACCATTTTTGCTGAAGACGTTTGAGTAATTTGGCAGTAGCTTTACAATAATGACAGGAAAGGGCCTCGTCTGTGTTCACATCATTTGAGTTCTTGTCTGTTTGCCCTTATGGGATCACGTTCTGCCTGTCAATTTCAACTCATTCTCACCCAGCTTTTCCCGCTAATGATGCAACAGCATATTTTAATAGCAGCATATTTATTTGCTTGTACAAAAATATTTGTGTCTGTGTTCACATCATTTGAGTTCTTGTCTGTTTGCCCTTATGGGATCACGTTCTGCCTGTCAATTTCAACTCATTCTCACCCAGCTTTTCCCACTAATGATGCAACAGCATATTTTAATAGCAGCATATTTATTTGCTTGTACAAAAATATTTGTATGATTTCTTCATGCCCAGTAATTATACGAAACTATTCTTATTAAATATTATGCATACACTGTAATGTTCTCAATGGCACTTTTTATTCTGATTCTTTCACAGACTGCTCATTACAGAGCAGGCTAATCATTCCTATGGATTCTTTCAACTGCAGGCTTACCGCTACCTGCACAGACTTGCTCACCAACATTGCAACAATCCCTCCACCTTGATTTGTAGACTTTTAAGCCAGCTTGGCCTTCTAAGAATAGCATGCCCCAGGCACAGACATATCCCTTCTCTAAGATCTAAACCTGCCTACTCCCAGTGAGAGCTAAACTGTATCACCTGTAGCCAGGTGTACCTCCTGACACTCTCACTTATGTCAGTAGTAGCAACATTCATCCAGTCTCAAATCTTAGAGTCATCTTTGATTCTTTCTTCCCAGACACATATTCAACCATTTAGTAAGCCCAACTTCAAGTGTGCAGCTGAGAAAGCACCACCATGTATACTGGGGGCATAGGTTCCAATTTGTCTACTTCTAATTAATTGGGGACCTCTGTTGTGCTCAAGTTTCTTTTCTACTACCTTGCAAACATGTTTTACTTATCCTGACTGTAGGTTTCTAGATCCTTTCTCCTGAGCTCTGCCATTGACCACTTGCTGCCCATGCCTCCCGGTAGACTGGCACCCTGCTTGTTTCAAAGACACAGGAAACATTACTCTAATGTGGATTTCCAGGATAGATGCTGTCTATTATTGTACAGGTCACAGGGGCAATTTTATGTTAATCAGTTCTAATCCTGAGATGCTACATAGTAAAACCCAAAGTCCTTATCAAAGAAATTGAGACAAACTTTCTTCCATTTTCAGAAAAGAGATGGGATTGCAATCTGCTTTTTCCAGCTGAGTGGAGTTTGATTTTACTTAAATTGCATACAAAGTTTTGGATGTATCAGCCAACATTTTAATCAACTGCTGGGTTAGGACTTTCCATGATATATTTCTATATTGCTTCTACAGTATGTATAGTTTCTTCACTGAAATATTGATGGCAATGATGTTTCCCCTTCTTGATTACTTTATAAGCTATTCTCTCCTATTTGTTCCTATATTTTCTCTCTCCACATAATTATTCAGGTGATTCTCAGCTTTTATCTTCAATTTTTATTGAGCTCATCAATGGTCAATGTGCATCAAAGTAAGACTATATATTGACTATATATTACTTAATATATAGTCTTATAAATATTAGAACTATATATATATTATATACACTTATATATAACTATGTATATAATATAGAATTCAATGAGCTCTGCTATTTGTGAGTTGTAATAGACTCAAAGAGAAAATGTATGAGTTTTAGTATTTTTCAGGTATGCTTGTTCAATCAAATCATGCCAGACACTGGCAATTTTTTTTCTCTGATAGGAAAAAAACAAAACAAAACAAAACAAAACCAGTTAATAGTACTTTCTCTGTTCAAAAGTTATGTTTAAATAGAGAATTCTATTAATGTACTTTTCAAGTGCAGGCATAGCATAACAGTGTGTCTTGCTTTTTGGAATGATATGATCTTGAAAATTAGTGTGTTAAATGATTTATTTAAAATACGCAAAGTACTACTGGTGGGAATGTAAATTAGTAAGCCATTTGGCAATATGTGGTAAATCTGGAAATGTGCATGGCCTATGGTCTGTTAATCAATGCCTCTTCTAGCCACGTAGAGGCATTTTCCCAAATGTGCACTCATATAGCAGGCAAACATACTTTTTAATAGCTAAGGAAATAACATTAAGAACTAACAAATACTGAGTATTACTATTTGTTCCAGATACTTTACAGCCATAATTTTATTTAATCTCATTATAATTTACTGTATTAGTTCGTTTTTGTTGCTTATAACAAAATACTTGAAACTGAATAATTTATAAAGAAGAACAAAATTTATTGCTTACAGTATCTGAGGCTGGGAAGTCCAAAGTCCATCTGGTGGTGGTGACAACGACCCTGGGGTCTCACATCACAAGATGGGGGAATTAGGGAGAGCAGAGAGCAGATAGACTCTCCTCTTCTTTTAAAGAACCACGCCCCTGACCACCATTTTTAATCCATTCACTAGGGCATGGTCCTACAATCCAATCACCTCTTCAAGGCTCCACCTTTCAATTACCATAATAAGATTTCCCACCCTTTTAACAGTCACAGTGGGGGCTAAGTTTCTAATACATAAAACTTGGGGAACACAATTCAAGCTTCAGTGAGTTTTGGAGGACATAATTCAATCCACTACACTTACCATCTTACAAAACTCTTTCGTTAGTTATAAGTTTGAGTTGATTTTCTTGAAGGTAGAATTCCAAACATCAGCCCATCATTATAAATTTGTTTTCTTATTTTAAATATTTATACTTATACTGCTTATAAGAAAACTTAGTTTATTGTATAAAATTTCTAAAACAATATTAACTATAAAGGTGATGGGACCATCCTGCCTTTAACATTAGTAACCCTAGGTTTAGCTTGAAGAGAGTTTCGCTTTAGGTTCCTAAATAAGAGGTAAACACTTACAGTGTGTAGGAATAAATTTAGTGAAAATTAATAAAAATATGTAATACCTTAGTCAATGGACAAGAAATAAGACTTAAATAAATGGAAACATGTACTGAGTTGACTATGTAAGTAAAAATATAAGTTTTCTTCAAATTAATATGTATTTTGTTTGCATAAATTCACAGTGGCATTTTTATTTGTTAGATCTTGAAAAATTTTATTGAAAGAAAATGTAGGATTATTTTTAAATGTTAAAAAACCCCCAAAACTTGAATAACTCAACCACATATTAAAGCTTGTTCTAAAGCCATAATAATTAAAAGTGTGATATTGATTCAAACATAGAGCATTCAGTGTTCTTATTGTTATGTTTTCACTGAGTAACTCAAGCTAGTCTTTCACATCAGTCTTTCCTTGCTTCATTTTGCATCCTTTTTATTTATGTCTGCTTTACAAGCATTTCTATCTGCCCCTCCCCACCACTGAGTTGTCTTATCATTGCATACTTTATCTCTTCTTTTATAGTCATTGCTTTTTTTTTTCCTTGAAGGGACACATTAAATGCTGTTTGCATCCATTTCCTATCATAAATCTACTTTAAACATATTTTTTTTCTTTTCATCTCAGCACAATGTTCTAATTTTTTAATATTGAAGATTCCAGTTTTTTAATTTTCTCAATTGCAATGGATGAATGTAAAGAGAGTTGTACTTTTACTCACTGACTTCTTTTTATTAGAACAATCATCCTACAATATCTGGTAGCTGATGGTCTGTTGAGGCAGATTTTTAATCACAGCAACAAAAAACAAATGCACGAGATGCAGACCCATTGGAATTCTGGGAAAGGGAACTTAGTTGCTATAGGATTTGCTCTGTGTTTTACCAGAAATCCCCTTTCCATAGCCAATTTTCAGTTTTGCCAGATTTCCCTACCAGGTGTGAGGTATAACTATGTTCAACCAAATGAATACTACTGAGAATCCTTTTGAAGCATAGCAAAGTTTTATTTTGTGAATAATCTGTCTTTTACTTCAGGTAAGTTAAAATTTTCACTATACAAATGTTAGGGGTAAAGAAACATCAATGGACAATTATTGACCATGGCTGACTCTGTAGTAAGTGAGCACTTTCTTGTTAATCCACAGAACCACCTGCAAGATGAGTATTATACTCCCATTTTATAGATATGCAAAAGGAGCTTTCAAGAAAAGAAAATAAGTATCCAATATACTAATTTACCTACATTCATTCTGTAAAAGCGGAAATACTGAATTCTTAACAAAAAAATTCTAGAAATTTCCATAGAAGTCATTTAATTTTACCTCTTAACCAAGGCCTGAATCCCCTGAATAGCATTTCTTTTTTTTTTTTCCTTTTTGTCTTTTTTCGTGACTGGCAACGGATCGCAACCCTCAGTGTCGCACCCGCACCTTGCTCAGCCAATGAGCAGCCGGTCTGCACGTGGGATCCGAACCCTCGGCGGGAAAAGTTTTATTTTGTGAATAATCTGTCTTTTACTTCAGGTAAGTTAAAATTTTCACTATACAAATGTTAGGGGTAAAGAAACATCAATGGACAATTATTGACCATGGCTGACTCTGTAGTAAGTGAGCACTTTCTTGTTAATCCACAGAACAACCTGCAAGATGAGTATTATACTCCCATTTTATAGATATGCAAAAGGAGCTTTCAAGAAAAGAAAATAAGTATCCAATATACTAATTTACCTACATTCATTCTGTAAAAGCGGAAATACTGAATTCTTAACAAAAAAATTCTAGAAATTTCCATAGAAGTCATTTAATTTTACCTCTTAACCAAGGCCTGAATCCCCTGAATAGCATTTCTTTTTTTTTTTTCCTTTTTGTCTTTTTTCGTGACTGGCAACGGATCGCAACCCTCAGTGTCGCGCCCGCACCTTGCTCAGCCAATGAGCAGCCGGTCTGCATGTGGGATCCGAACCCTCGGCGGGAGCGCTGCCGTGCTTCCCAAGCGGCGCACTTGTAGCAGTGCGCCACCGGGCCGGCCCTCCCTGAATAGCATTTCTGTCAAACAGTTATTTCACATGTACTTGAAGCCTTACACTAACAGGGATTGTTTTATCTTGCAAGACCCCCCGTTAATCTACGAGCACATCAGAGTCAGAGTTCTCGATCCTATGTTAGAGTTCCACTTTCACAGACTTTGGAAATCCAGACCACATTTTCTCTCAAGTAACTGTGTGAGGTTATTAATTTGAATAATTACATCAGCTCCTTCTCCAGAAGCTAGTTCACTAATAGCACATGGGTTGAAGTTATGTCGGAAGAAGGTATAATGGTAATTATTGGCAATTATGAGAGGCCCTGGTCACAGTGTACGCCTGGAAGCTAATCATGGTGAACATACTTTCTCCTTGGAAGAGCCTGTGAAGGCTTGGGACAAGTAGTGTTGATATATAACTAGCTGCTCTGGCTTCACCAAATAGGGTTACTCAAAGCCTCTTCATCTATAATTGCTGAGCCTTCTGTTTTGTCCTAAGTCCCATTACTTATCATCGGTATATTCTAGGTATATTGCTCTGTCTTCTACAACACTACAGTACTCTTTGAGTTTTAATTATCTTTTTCTAAAAGCTACATTGTTTCTCCATAGCTTCCTACTTGGATACATTTCATTTCATTCCTTTCCATTCTTCAGTGACTTCATTCAGAGATCTATAATACATATTTACATCTTTAATGAAAACTCCCATTTGCTATGGGAACCCCCCCCTGTTTCAAAAATTTTAACATTCATAAGACATGTTAGACAGATGTCTCAGACTTCTTGTCTGGTCAGCACCTCAATTTCAGACATTTTAGAGCAATGACATTTAGTTTGTGATTTTATGATTTGTATAGAAGTAGAGTTCCTCGAGGGCTGGTGCCATGTCTAATAATTCTATTTCCCAAAGAGGAGCTTGTTTAATGCAATATTCAGCACATGTTTGTTAAATAAACAAGAATGTTCTAGTCAATTCTGTATCTTAATATTTGAATCATGGTTTAGGGTATTTTTTTCTCACTGAAGTGGTAAATAAGCAATCTAGTCCAATAAACACTTCTGAAATGATGTTAGAGGAGGCAGAGAGGAGAACGGATGGGTGTATGGTGAGATGGGGTTGAATTTAAGTCAGGAGGAGAGATGTGAGCTAATGTGGAGTAAGAATTAGAGATGTACATATTCTACCTTAGAATAGCAAGTAGAACTGAGTGACAAAGCGAAAGGCAAAGGGGAACACATTGGCAACGTGTGTGTGCGTGCACCTGTGCATGCACAGGCGTGCCTGAAAGGGGAAGGGGAAGGGGAAGGGAGTATTGAAAAGAAAACAGCAGAATAAACCCAAATAATTTTAAAAACCTCCGTGAGTAAAGTTGTGAGGTACAAAAAGGCAGAAGAGAGATGTGGTTGAAATAGAAATCCTATGAGATAGGCAATAGCACAATAAGGGTAAGGGGGTATTGAAAAGAAAACAGCAGAATAAACCCAAATAATTTTAAAAACCTCCGTGAGTAAAGTTGTGAGGCACAAAAAGGCAGAAGAGAGATGTGGTTGAAATAGAAATCCTATGAGATAGGCAATAGCACAAACCTCCTCAACCTGAATACTTGTGAAAATAATCAAGGAATAGAAAAGGAAATTTTCCCAGATGAACGGCAAAGTACAAAACAGAATGAACCAGTGCTCATGTAAGGAATCTCAGAGAGAAATATACAGGGCGGAAGATGAATTAAGAAAAGAAGAAATTAGAAATGTAGCAAGAAATGAAGATATAGAAATCCAATGAAGATGGGTAAAGATGGACTAGAGAATTTTAATTTTAATTACATTATCTCTATATAATTACATTTAGAAATCATCTAAATGTGATGTGAATTTTCACTATTTATTTACTTTGGAACGAAAGATCCAGTAAAGAAGATCATCTCAGAAATGAGGATGCTCTGTGGAAACAGCAATGTATTTTTTTGAAAGACAAAGAAGGTGCAAATAGTTTCTCTATTTTCCAGTAACAAGAACAAAAATCAAAATAACCAAGGTCAGCATATATGTTTCATGAAAACAGAAAATGGTAAAATTGTGAAACAGTGGTGCTTTTCCCCAAACGTGCATCCTCTTCTGTAGCCCAGGAAAATCTTCCTCAGACCCGAGATGACAGTCTTAGGGTCTTCAATGACCTTATTGGCAGCTAGCTCACTGTGGGGGCCTTGGAAACAATCTAAAGTGGGGTTTATTTTAGATTTAAAATTACGTAGACCACAAAAACTCACCCGAAGAATTTAATTGCCGACGTTCGTGACATAAATCTCTAGCTCTCACACGTCTTTGTTTTGTGCTCTCTTTTTATGGATCATCCCACTCTGCCAGAAGAACTTCTTCAAGCCTCTTTTTCAATATGTGGCTTTCTTCCCTGCTCCAAACATTTAAAAAGATAAACCTCCTCTGCAATATCTTTCCAAACACCACTCAAGTCTTATCACCCCAAGCACTCGAGCAGTTCTGTTGTCCCTAAGCACCCTCCCCAGTGCACAAGTTTGCAGCATGTACAAGTATGTGACAGTTCACCAAGATCCACTTTGGTTCTCAATATCTGCCTGTGACATTTTAGTTCTCTAGAAATTAGGGAAATTCATACTCCACTTATAAAATCGTAGAATGCTGGAACTGGGAGGGAATTTTAGAGATCATCTACTCTAACTTATTATGAGTCATTTGTTAATAGCTCCAAGGGATTCATTCACAACAGAGGATATAAACAATTAAGGCCTCTTAAAAAAATCTCTATAGGAAGAAAAATTACAGGATTCCCCCAAGGAAAGAGATGAAGCTAAGTGCACTAATTTGGACAGATGCTTGAACAGCATCTCCAACACATGCAGACACAAATGCAGGGCTATGTTGATTCAATACAGTAGATGAGCTTTCAAATCAAACAGAGACATTTATTAAGCATAGCATCATGATTAAGATATGCCAAAGGTATCAGAGAACCAAAACTGTGTTCCAGAAATACGAGAGGCACACAATCCAGCTCATACAGAAAAATCATGGATCACACTGATAGTCAAAATCATTTTTCTTCTGAATCTGTGCCCTAAAATATGATTGGTGTTCCAAATGTTACTGAGGAACTATGTCACTGAGTAGGTTTATAACAAGACTTAAAAAAAAATGCTAACGAACTACCCTGTTAATATGGAATACACCTGCTAAAATCCTTGGAGAGATCTGGGGTTAAAAAAAGACCTCTAGTTCTTGCAGAAGTCTTTCAAATTTATTCAAGTCAACAATTACATTTTCCCCACACAGATTCAACAGTAACCTTCTACTGTATTCTCTTTCTCTATCAACAAGTGTTGGTGAGGAGGTCTGTCTGAAAGTGCTCCGAGTTGCATAGCCTGGAGACGTTATCCTCAGTCTGTAAGCCTCAACTTACATTTTTCCTGTCCAGTGATGTTTTGGAAATATGTTAGGACTTTTGTTCATTAGAATGGTAACAGACACTTCTGGCATTTAGTGGAGAGGAGTTAGTTCTGTTCAATAAAGAAGTATTCTGTGTCCATTATTTTTGCAAAATTTTAATGTACAGTGACTTTGCTGGAACCGCCATGTAAATTGTTTTGTTTGGAATGTTGCCAACAGTCAATGGCAGTGTCACTCTACTCGTGGTACTTGAGCCTCCATTACCTGTCTCTTCTGTCATTCTGTGTTTGTAGTTCTCACAGTTGTGACCATTCTGTGTATAGGGTATCTGTTTCGTTAGGTCTTCTGCTCTGGTGATACCTGAGTATTCATGAATGCATTATTTTATTGTAAGTTACATTCCTTTTATTTCTTCTTTATTTTAGAGTCAGGGAATTGCACTGATTTTTCTGAACTTATGTATGCAAAGATATATTCTCAGTAATTGATTTTAAGGAAATAAAGGATCCATTAAAATATTTATTCTAGAAAGAGAGCATTGGGTCTGATAGGAATGAGGTGGAAACAGTATGAACTTTGAGGTATATCTGGGGTTTAGATTTTCCACTTAGCTCTTTGAATTTAGGGAAGTCATTTCTTTTTTTTTTTTTTTCCTTTTTGTCTTTTTTTCGTGACCGGCAACGGATCGCAACCCTCAGTGTCGTGCCCGTACAGGACCGGGACCGGCCACGGGATCGCAACCCTCGGTGTTGCTCCCGCACCTCGCTCAGCCAGTGAGCGGCCGGTCTGTATGTGGGATCCGAACCCTTGGCGGGAGCGCCACCGCGCTTCCCAAGCGGCGCACTGTAGCAGTGCGCCACCGGGCCGGCCCCGGGAAGTCATTTCTTTAAGTCACCTTTCCTCATCTGTAAAATAGGAATACGAGCAACCCTTTCACAGATGCTGTGATTTATGCAAGCTCCTCATACATAGCAGATGCTCAATATTTTCCTTTCCTTTCATTCATTCATTCATTCATTCAACAAATATTTATTGACAACCTACTTTGGGCAGGCATTAATATAGATGCTGAAATATAAAGCATTGAACAAAAGAAACAAAATCTGTGGCCTAAAGAAGGTTACATTCAAGTGGTAGGACATGATGCAGTATCATTATTTCATATTGCTTTCATAATGTTTTATTTCCATCTCCTCAGTGAGTAGCATCATGCTCTGTCTATAGTAGGCCATAATGAATATTTTTAAATCAGATTAGATTATCAGAAATTTTCCACATTGAAACTCCAAGCATCAAAAAATGCTAAGACTTAAAATTAAGTTTAAATAGTGAAAACATCCCTAATAGATGTAATGAGGATTTAGAACATTCTGTGTATGATGCCATGGTGTTTACTGATGGCCCTGCCAACAATACCCCACTTTGGCCTTACTGTGGCCATGTCCTTGCAACCAGGTGAACAGTCCATGGAGCTGGGGACATATTCACTCTGAGCCTGAACAGCCCCCATGCTGGACAGTGTTGAGCTCCTACTAAATCAACCCTATGCCTTCTTCCAGGAACTATGCAGGCTTCTTTCCCACATCTGTCCTGTTGCTGGAGTGCATGCACCTAGGCCCAAAAGGTGGCCAGGGGAGAGTATTACAGAGGATGTGGATGGAACTGTGACATTTGAGAAGTTTTATTTAACAGTTTGTTATCATGATTGGTAACTTTTAAATATTCTTGTACATGGTAGGTGGGATTCCATTTTTAATTTTGCCCTGGGTCCCACAGATATGAGAGATGGCTCTGCTTCTGCTTCTGGTTTTTCTTTTGTAATTAAGTTAGAGCACATAGAGGATTGTACATTTTTATTGTTAAGATATTTTGCACAGAATTTCTCTGATCTTATGTATTCTAGAAGGAAGGAGTAAATTAAAAAAAAATGTCTGTAAGAGAATTATTTCTTTTTTTAATGTTATCATTAATAATGTAAACATTTTTTGTGGCCCTTTACCAATTTCTCCCTAACTCCCCCACCACTCCCCCTTTTCCACTTCTCGTTACTTCAGTTCTCTTCTCTCCTTTTGAAAGTTTTTTTTTTTTTTTTTTTTTTAGCCCCCACTTATGAGTGAGGACATGTGATATTTCTCTTTCTGTGCCTGGCTTATTCCACTTAAAATAATTTTCTCTAAGTTCACCCATGTTGGTGCAAATAGCAGAATTTTACTCCTTTTTATGGCAGGGTAGTATTCCATTGTGCATATATACCACAGTTTCCTTATCCAGTCATCTGTCGATGGACATTTAGGTTGGTTCCAACTCTTAGCTATTATAAGAGTATTATTTCTTATTGAGCCATTGATCTAAAATTTACTTTCCACTAGGTTGTATACAGGATTTCAAATTTCAATAAAAAATAACATGTATTTTTTTTGTGTGTGAAATATTTTCTCCTGATGATGAAAAAATTCCCATGTATATATTGATAGCTCTATTCTTGGGTTCCAGCATGACAATATACAAGGATACTTCAAAAAGTTTACAAAAAAATGGAATTGAAAGATAATACAAATCTTTCCATGAACTCTTTGAAGTGCCCTCATATTCTGTGTCTAAAGATACGTTTAGTTTTATTGGGATTTTTATTTGAATTTCTTTGGGTGAAATCCTCATAAAATCTCCTTTAAAAGAAAGAGATATATGTGTTTGTTTTTTCCATATATCCTATTCTGGAGTATTTTCTCTGTTTTACATGCAAACTAACTATAAAACAAAGTTCCTGCTCAACCAGTTGCTGGTATTTATGATTTTTACATAGATATTACAAATATATTGATACATAATGATCTGTTTTGTGGTGGTCTTTATGCATTTCCTAAAACTATTTTCCATAATACATACTTTAATAGAATAATTTTATTTATTTTTATTTGCATGCTAGATGGTCTTTTTGATAAAGGCTCATAGTTTAAGAATGTTTTTTTCATTGTGTGATATCACTTATATGTGGAATTTTAAAAAGTTGAACTCCTACAAGTAAAGAGTAGAATGGTGGTTACCAGAGGCTGGAGGAGGGGATGTAAATGGGAAAGGGGGAGATATTGATTAAAGTGTACAAAGCTTCAGTTAAACAAGAGGCATAAGTTTTAGTGATCTATTGCACAGAGCGGTGACTGGGTTAATAATAACGTACTGTACATTTCAAAATTGCTAAAAGAGTAGATTTTAAATGTTCTCACCACAAAAAAATTAGTGTGTGAGATTATGAATATGCTAATTAGCTTGATTTAGTTATTTCCACAATGTAAATAAACATATATCAAAACATCACTTTGTACCCCATAAGTATATACAATTATTTGTCAATTATAAATAAAAATTAAATTAAAAATTATATATTTCAACATATTTTATATATAATATAAAATGTAAAATATAAAATAGGTTGTACTATAGTATAATATCACTAATATATTTTCCTTTGTATGTAATTATCATTAATGCTTCATCATTTTTAAGAGGTTATTTAGCTTTTCATATCTGAGTGACTCTGTTAGTTCTAGCATATCATATTAATGTATTCAAAAATCTGAACATGCCTGTCATTTTAAAAGATCTTTGTCTTCAAATTCACGTTGGAATCTTAGCAACTTAGTGTTATGCATATTGATTGTTTTACATAAATTAATATTATCAACTGACTCTTCTCTGCCTAATGCAATCAAATTTATCCTTTAAGACACAGCTCATGTATTATCTCTGTCATAACTTTGACATTCATTCATTCATTTATTCATTAATTCAACGACATTTACTGAGTGACTATTATATTGCATGCACAGTTCTAGGCACTGGTGATTCATAGTGAGTAAAACAAACAAGCAGTCTCTGTTCCCACTGAGGAGAGATATTAACCTAATAATTACATTTGCAAATGTACAACTTTGAACTGAGAAAGGAGTTCAGAAGGAAAGGGACAGGGCTCTATGAGAAAGATACTGAAGAAAAGACTTGGACTGGCCCTTGATCTCACAGGGTAGTAACAGCAGATCAAACCCACCTGTCTGACACTGAAGTCCAACATGGGTTTGACAGATTGCTTGCCAAGAGGGTTGCAATAACTCCTCCCACTTCTGTATGCAAGCCTCTCTGCACTGTGACCTTGCTACTCCTCCCATAGAGGATGAAGTCTATATCCCCTCTCCTTGAATCTGGGCTGCAAGAATGTCAGAACCTAGACTTCAAGAGGCTTTGATGCTCTCATTCGCACCCTCGTGGAATGTCGCCTAGTCATCACCCTGTAAAATGTAGACATAGTTCATTTTCAGTGGCAATTCACATTAGAAAGACATTTTGTTGCTTAAGAACTTACCTAGTCATCACCCTGTAAAGAAGCCTGGGCCAGCCTATAAGAAGAAGAAAGGACTCACACAAGAGAACCAAGGCTTCCCAGCCAAGAGCCAGAATCAACTATCAGGCACATATATGAGGTTCCTAGACCATACAGCCCTGCCTAATAATATGCTGCCAGGTGACTGCCGCCCCATGAGTGACTTCAGGTGAAACTACAAGAAAAACTACCCAGATCATCTTAATCCAAATAGCTGAGCTGCAGAACTGTGAGCAAGTAAATGATTGTCATTTTAAACTACAAATCTTGAAGTCTGGTTTGTTACCCAGTCATAGATAACAGAAACAACAGCATTGTACATTCTGCAGTGCTTTTAAACTTAGGTCAATTAAACTTTGGGTATTCATAGAATACATACTTAAGAAGTTGTCAAAATCTATAAATCCTTTAAATTTTTTGTTTTTATTTTGATAAGTTAAAATTATTTTATGAATTTATCTTTGATAAGGTAAAATAATTATGTGAATAATAGACATAGTTCATTTTCAGTGGCAATTCACATTAGAAAGACATTTTGTTGCTTAAGAACTTAGGTTTCTTAGTGTTTGTCAAACTGCATCTGCAAGGGTGTGGTTGCATTCATCCAGGTGTGGATTAATGCCAAAACAAAAGAAATAATAAGTAATGCATGCAAAGAACTTAGCACAATGACTGACACAGAGTCGGTGTTATTTATTTATTATGTTTGTAGAAGGCAAATAAATTTTCCTGGCTGTGTTCTGGTGTCTCTTTTTCCTTTCCTCTTTTTTTTTTTTTTTTTTTGATTTTTCAAAGGGGGTTAATACCTTCAGATTAGACTTTTATTGCATAATTCAATCGTTTAATTTTGGGCTCAAATAATGCATATTAAGACATTCAACATGTTTACAGTTTTTCAGTTTCCGCCATTTACCTTCATGCAGGATGTTAGTTGTGTGTCTTTGAATTTTATTTGTCCCCAAGCCCTGTCGTCATTGTGAAAATGAGATAAAGTATATTTAATTGAAATTGATTACTTACATGGGTATATGTGGTCTGTGTCTCTCAACTGGACTTTTTCACTTTAATTATGATTTAACTTCAGGGACGTATGAAATAAATCCTGAAACATTTATTTCTGTAACCTATGCTGTATTCCACAGATAAACTCATTATTTAGCTATTTGGAATGGCTAGTGAAGGATCAGAAGTATTAGTGCTTCTTAAAGTCTGAGAACCAATCTTTAAGACAGCTTTCTTTGTTTCACCTCTATTCTCCCTTCTTTCATTATGCCACAGAGATTGGTAATTTAGTAAAAGCGAAAATGACCTAATTAGCTTTTAATTAGTACAGTCTATGTTTCATCATCTTTGGCTGTCTAAAACAGTCAAGAAAGTAAAACAGACAACAAAAAACACACAACTGTCTCTGATACAAATCCCATGCTCTTCAAATATCCAAATATAGAGAATTAAATTAAATACCATCTTTCTTTAGTCTCAAGGATTTTAATCTCTAAGCCTCAAAATTTCTTCATCAGATTGTTTCAGTATTATGAAGATGTGAAACATAATAACTAATTATTAAAATAACATATTATCCAGATTGCTGTTGCATTTCCATTATGTTGAGTTATGAGTTTCTGTGAACAGAGATCTCTTCTAGCTTCCAAGCTTTGAGCCATTCAGAAAAGCTGCAGTCTAACCTCACAGCACCCTATCACTATGCTGTGTTGAGGTACCTATTTTTCCAGAGTATGTTTCATGTTACACATGTCATACACACACATATATACACANTAGACATAGTTCATTTTCAGTGGCAATTCACATTAGAAAGACATTTTGTTGCTTAAGAACTTAGGTTTCTTAGTGTTTGTCAAACTGCATCTGCAAGGGTGTGGTTGCATTCATCCAGGTGTGGATTAATGCCAAAACAAAAGAAATAATAAGTAATGCATGCAAAGAACTTAGCACAATGACTGACACAGAGTCGGTGTTATTTATTTATTATGTTTGTAGAAGGCAAATAAATTTTCCTGGCTGTGTTCTGGTGTCTCTTTTTCCTTTCCTCTTTTTTTTTTTTTTTGTTGTTGCTGTTTATTGCTTGTTTTTAGTTTTGAAGCCTTCCTCTCTCCCCCTCCACTTCCCTTCATTATTTAAAATTTTTTTCTGTGTTTCTTTTCCCTTACACCTCCTGCAATCTTTATACATTAACCTTTTTGTCCTTGATATTTTTCCCTTCAAGTTCCTTAGGTCTATAGATCTAAGTTTTAGGCCCAAGACCCATGCTAAGCCCTGGCAAGCTACATTTTGGGGGCTACTACTGCATTGGTTCCTGGTTTTCATTCCTGTTTTATTCTATCTCTGAGTAATGAGGAAGATGTGATTGTTTCTGTCACCAGGGTCAGTCTTCTGAAAGCTGGCACAAGTCACAGGGTCTGGGAGAGGAAGATTTTGATCAGGCAGGATGTTAGGTGATGGGGAATAAAGTAGAAAAACAAATTGTGTCCACGTCCAAACTTTGCTACAGGGGAGCCCTGCTGATAGTATAAGTCACTCGAGTTATATCTAGTCCATGCCTATTGTGCTTTGTTCTCTCAAGCGAAAGATTTAGGCAAATTCGACGCATGCATGTGTCACCCAATTCTCCAGACTTTGGGGTCACCCTTCCCTTACATATTTAAATAACAATAGTTTGAGCTTCTTACTGCCACACCACCCTACAGGACTCAAGTTCAGGGTTTTCCCCAAGTACTTCTGCAAGTCCTTGAATTTCTCCTGGTTGTTGTTGCCGTCTTTAGACTCTGCACTTGCTCCGGATCTTCCATTTCTCAACTCGGCAACTTTGAGACCACAAGTCTTGATACTCTGCTGCACTCACAAAGTGTGGAGACAGGCCCTTGCTCTATTCCCCCACTGCAAGGCTGTCACTTTTAACTAACTTTACTAAGAAGAGATGATATCATCTACGAATTATCACAGAGAAGAATAAAGCTTACAATTTGACATCTGCTCTTAAAATTTGATTTTTTTCTGCTCTTAAAATCCATGGGTTGCTCTCCATTGCTTATGGTCCTCTATCAGTATTTCTCTTCATGACCCTAATCCATTGCCATTCTGCTGGAGCCCCTGCTTGTCTCCTCCAGAGTTCTCTATGCATGTCTTCTTTCCTCTAATTCCCACTTCCCTACAACTTCCTATAGCTAGGCTTTCCTGGAGGAAACCTGAAACATTCATTAATATCATAATAATCAGTGCAGAGAAGCACCTGCCCATAATATAATCGCCATCCTTGACAAACCTGCTTGGAGCTTGTTGTTCCGCTGCTCTAAGAGCCATGGGAGTAGATATGTAATTGGCACAGCGAAAATGGTTAAACTGAATGGCCCAGAACAAAGTGACTNAGTAGATATGTAATTGGCACAGCGAAAATGGTTAAACTGAATGGCCCAGAACAAAGTGACTAAGAGATCTCTTCTAGCTTCCAAGCTTTGAGCCATTCAGAAAAGCTGCAGTCTAACCTCACAGCACCCTATCACTATGCTGTGTTGAAGTACCTATTTTTCCAGAGTATGTTTCATGTTACACATGTCATACACACACATATATACACACAGTAGTGTCATCAAATACCCCCTGCTTGGAGAGTTATAAAAATTGTGCCGTGGCGCACTCGGGAGAGTGCAGCGCTTGGGTGCGTGGTGGCACTCCCGCCGCGGGTTCGGATTCTATATAGGGATGGCCAGTGCGCTCACTGGCTGAGCGCAGTACAGCTGGTCACAAAAAAGACAAAAAAATAAATAAATAAAAGAAATCACGTCTGGGGCCGTAGCCAGTCAAGGTTATGCTGTAGGCATATGCCAGTCGTAGGGTTCCAGATATGAAGAGGCACCCTCACGGAGGTCATGAGCTCTGTGTCATTGGTGCTGATGGAACTCGATAAAGGAGATAGTGTAGTAAGGACTGGGTACGAGGCAGAATGGAAATGAGAGTGTTCATTATTGCATTAACTACTTCAGTAGCTTTAATTATTTCTCTTCACATTTTCAAGTCAGGTTATTTTTGTTTGATTCTTTGTGCATCTCAGTATCTTCAAGTTTTCTGCAATATTCTAGAATAAGGAATGAGAGAAAATCAATAAACAGCCAATGTCCAAGATCACTGAAGCCATCCTGGAAAGGAATATTCGTACTACGTTAGTTTCCTAGGATTGCCATAACAAATACCACAGGCTGGGTGGCTTAAACAACAGAAATTTATTTTCTCATAGTTCTGGACCACAAGTCTTGATAATCTGCTGCACTCACAAAGTGTGGAGACAGGCCCTTGCTCTATTCCCCCACTGCAAGGCTGTCACTTTTAACTAACTTTACTAAGAAGAGATGATATCATCTACGAATTATCACAGAGAAGAATAAAGCTTACAATTTGACATCTGCTCTTAAAATTTGATTTTTTTCTGCTCTTAAAATCCATGGGTTGCTCTCCATTGCTTATGGTCCTCTATCAGTATTTCTCTTCATGACCCTAATCCATTGCCATTCTGCTGGAGCCCCTGCTTGTCTCCTCCAGAGTTCTCTATGCATGTCTTCTTTCCTCTAATTCCCACTTCCCTACAACTTCCTATAGCTAGGCTTTCCTGGAGGAAACCTGAAACATTCATTAATATCATAATAATCAGTGCAGAGAAGCACCTGCCCATAATATAATCGCCATCCTTGACAAACCTGCTTGGAGCTTGTTGTTCCGCTGCTCTAAGAGCCATGGGAGTAGATATGTAATTGGCACAGCGAAAATGGTTAAACTGAATGGCCCAGAACAAAGTGACTCAGAGATCTCTTCTAGCTTCCAAGCTTTGAGCCATTCAGAAAAGCTGCAGTCTAACCTCACAGCACCCTATCACTATGCTGTGTTGAGGTACCTATTTTTCCAGAGTATGTTTCATGTTACACATGTCATACACACACATATATACACACAGTAGTGTCATCAAATACCCCCTGCTTGGAGAGTTATAAAAATTGTAGAGGGTCTAAAATTCTGTTTACTACTGTTTTCAATTTTGTTTATCCAAAGAATTCACAGATTTATTTGACCATGTTTTTCCTAATCCTTATTGGAATGTGGCACTTTGGGAGCTGCTTCCATGGGGCATGTGCCATAACTGTGAGAACCTGCTCCATTATCTTCTCTGGCTTTTATTTTTTTCTCCCCTTGGCAAAAGATTTTGGGACTGGATTCCACCCCTCTCTTTTTCTCATTTCCTCTGGCAGGGTGTGTCCTGCTTTCATAGAGTGAAACTAAAGTGCATGGTCTTGTTTCGTGATTCTTCTAACATTTTTCTTTCTTTTTTTTTTTTTTTTGTCTTTTTCCGTGTCCGGCAACGGATCGCAACCCTCAGTGTCGCCCCCGCACC
>NW_007726450.1:102707-103748 GCF_000696425.1 Galeopterus variegatus | reverse complement strand
CGCCCCCCTCAGTGGCCCCCCCGCACCAGGCCGGGACCGGCAACAGGACCGCAACCCTCTGGGTTGCTCCCGCGCCTCGCTCAGCCAGTGAGCGGGAACCGGTCTGTATGTGGGATCCGAACCCTCGGGCGGGAGCGCTGCCGCGGTTCCCAAGCGGCGCACTATCCAGTGCGCCACCGGGCCGGCCCTCTTCTAACATTTTTCTATTTGTGCAAATTCTGTCTCTCCAATTAGGCCATCAGTTCACCCAGGACAGTGCCAGAGCGCCTCTAATAGTAGGGACTTAGCACAATGTTTACTAGTTAGAAGAGCTCATTTGTTGATTCAACAAATATTGACGTGACTATGTACACAAGACACTCTTCTTGGTGCTCCCAACACATCAGTGAGCAAAATGGGCAAAGATCCATTCCCCCATGAAGTTTATTTTCTAATAATGGAGTAAAATAATAAACGTTAACAGATAATGTATCTGCACATAGAACATTAAACCAATGATTTCTTATTATAATTCCTTCCTTCCTTGAAAAGTACCACATAGATCCAAGGTATTTTTGGCTAAGGGTCTAGACTTTCATTTCTGGAGCCAGAAAACCATTATCCAGGACATTAAATCCATTCCTTGCTGTACTACCAGGACAACACACACAAGAAAAGCAAAATACTGGATAACTCTCTTTACCACACTGCTGTTGTAATTATTGTAGGGAAATAGTTGATGCAAAAATGAAAGAGGACATGACAGCAAAATCTATAAGAGACAACGTGACAGTTATAGGTGGATGTTGAGTGGAATTCACCAATTTGCATCAATCACATCTTAAGATGGAGGTGAAGAAATTCTCCAGTCCATATTTGGTTGTTTCTGATGTCTTTAAGGTTACCTTGAGATCCTAAGTGTTCTGGAGGTGTTTTAAGTTTCTTTTTGCTTCCTTCTACTTGATCATTTCCTCTACACTTTTGTTAAAAAGAAAAATGAAAAGAAAAAAAAGAATGACCAAAAAAAAAAAAAAAAAAAAAAAAAAAAAAAAAAAAAAAAAA
>NW_007726450.1:80699-102697 GCF_000696425.1 Galeopterus variegatus | reverse complement strand
TTACTTGATCATTTGCTCTACCCTTTTTTTAAAAAAAAAAAAGAAAAAAAAAAAAAAAATGACCAAAAAAAAAAAAAAAAAAAAACAGAAAAAGAAAGAAAAGAAAATCCCTGCCACTTTTCCACATTGGGGCTCATGATGTTTTACTCTATCACCCCCTCTCCCTCGGTCAAGTCACACACCGATGTCTTGTTTATTCTCCCTCTTACATGTGAGCCTCTGCCAGTTGGTTTACCGTCTTCCTCTCCATCCCAAGATCACAACTATCACGTGTGACTTCAACATGTGGGTAACATTTCCAACATCCTTTCTCTCAGTTCCTTGTCATTTTGATTTCCAATAGCTTTCTCTTACATGCCCATCCCCACAGTCACATTATTTACACTATCATCAGAAATTGCTCCCCTCTACAATCATTAATTCAAGCATCCTGCTTTGGACTTCAGTCTCCTCTTCTTCCATCTGCTTCCTCAACTACTCCTACCATGATTATTCTTCAATCTTATTGGGGCTCCCAGTCCACTAGGACCTTTGCTCAAGTTGCAAAGGTTGCAACAAATGTCAGATTATCATTAAAATTCACTGTCATTAAAGCATGTCTCATACACTGCTTAATAATCCTGTCACATTTCTCTGATCAACTTGCTCTTTTAATCCACAATTATCCTTTAAGCACACTCAAGTCTCTTCCTTTGCTCTTACTGACCTCTCATTTCATCCAGCTAATGCCCTGTCTTTTTCTTTTTTTCGCAGGCAATTTTTTTTGAATGAAAACTTCCCTTGGATTTGTAGCTCCCAGTTTTTCACCTTCCACTCACTACTTATCCCATTCCAATCTGGCTCCCACACCCCCACAAATTTATCAACCAAAATAGCTGTCAGTAAGGTTATCATTGATACCTACACACAAAATTCTCTGGGCAGTTTTCAATGTTTCTCTTCCTTTTTCAGCAAACTTTAACTTCCTTGATGATTCTGTTTTTCTTAAAAAAAAATAGACTCATTGAGATATAAGTCACATACCATACAATTCACCCACTTAAAGTGTAAAATTCAATGTTTTCTTTTTCTTTTTTTTTTTTTTTTGCTACATTCACAGAGGTTTGCAAACATCACTACAATTTTAGAACATTTTCATAACCCATACTCATTAGCAGTCAGTCCCCACTACTGCCCTGACTGCTACCCCTAAGCAACCACCAGCCTACTTTCTATCTGTGTGGATTTGCTTATTTTGGATATTTCACATAAATAAGGTTATACCATTTGTGATCTTTGTGACTTTTTCACTTAGTATTATGTTTTCAAGGTTCATTTACATTGTAGCGTGTATCAGAAATTCATTCCTTTTTATTGTCAAATAATATTCAATTGTATGAATATACCACATTTTATTTGTCCATTCATCAGTTGATGAATATTTAGGTTGCTTCTATTTTTTGACTGTTATGAATGATTCTGCTATGAACATTCATTCATAAGTTTTTGTGTACACAAATGTTTTTATTTCTCTTGGGTGTATACCTAGGAGTGAAATTGTTGGTTCATATGGTAACTCTATGTTTAACCAGAACTTTTTAAAAACAGTTTAAAAGAACTGTAGAATCTTTTCCAAACTGGCTGAACCATTTTACATTCCTCCGAGCAGTATATGAGGGTTCTGATGTCTCCCACCCTCACTCCCATGCATTATTACCTGTTTTGATTTTAGCCATAGCAGTGGATGTGAAGTTGTATCTCATTTTGGTTTTGATTTGCATTTCCCTGATGACTAATGATGTTGAGCATTTTTAATGTGCTTATTGACCATTTGCAAAACTTCTTTAAAGAAATATCTATTCAGATTGCTCATTTTTAAGTTGGGTTATTTTTGTTTTTATTTTTGAGTTGTGGGAATTCTTTATATAATCTCGATACCAGTACCTTACCAAATATAAGATGAGCAAAAATTTTATCTCATTCTGTGGGTTATTTTTTCACTTTCTGGGTGGTGTCGTTAGAAGTACAAAAGTTTTTAATTTTGATGATGTCCAATTTATCTATTTTTCTTCTGTTGCTTGTGCTTTTCATATTATTACTAGAAAATATTCCTTAAACAATGGTCACGAATACTTACTCCTGTTTTCTTCTTACTTACTCCTGTTTTCTTCTAAGAGATTTACAGTTTTAGCTCTTACATGCAGATCTTTTCCGATTTTGAGTTAATTTTTGCATGGGATGTGAGGTAAGGAACTCCATTAGTCTTGAAAATTCTCTTACCCTGGCTTCAAAGAAACCACATCCTCCTCATTTCCTCCATACCCTGCACAAGTTCCTCTCAGTGTATATACTTTTTTGATACATTTTCTTGTGTCTCTAAATGTTGTTTTTTTTCAAAGTATGTCCTAGTTTACCTTTTCTTCCCCTTAAGCACTCTCTCCTGGGGTATCTCAACAACAGCAGAGCTTCAATCATAAATATATGCTGATAGCTCTCAAATTTATACCTCCATCCCAGATTTCTTTAAACTCTACGCCCTTTGTCTAACTGCCAACTCCCGATTTCCTTTAGTTCTCTCAAAAACACAATTCAAAATCTTTAAACTAAAAACACATGATATTCTTATTTCCCTAACCTGGCACCACTGTTAATTGTGAAAGTTAAAGACTTAAATTCATCCTTGGCACTTCCTTCTCTCTTATTCTTAACTCCAGTCCATTACCAATTCTCTCAGTTTTACCTCCTAAACATTTCTGGAAGTAATCCATTTCTTTCCATCGCAGCTGCAACCATCCCAGTTATGTTACTTTCCTCCCTCTCAGGCTCTGAATGGATTTCTAACAGATCCCAACTCCTTTCTTTTAGACCACCTTGACTTTTTTCTTTACCAGCACGTTTCCAAAATATAAACCTGACCCTACCAGTCACTGTCACTGCCATGTTACTTTCCTCCCTCTCAGGCTCTGAATGGATTTCTAACAGATCCCAACTCCTTTGTTTTAGACCACCTTGACATTTTTCTTTACCAGCACGTTTCCAAAATATAAACCTGACCCTACCAGTCACTGTCACTGCCAGTAAAAACACCTGAATCCCTATCCTCAACTATTAAAAAACAAACTTCTCCACGTGCTTCTGTGTATTGGCCTCTCTGGCTTGAATACCTTCCACTCTGGTTCTAGACATACTGTCATTTTTTCTTGTCTTCAAAAATGTCGGAGACCTTCCTATAACACTCTGGATTATATGCAGGTCATTCTATCAATCTGGACCTTTGTCCCCAGTGTTGTCCTATTTAATGTCTTTTTGTTCTACAGATTTCAGGTCAAGTGTTATTCTTCAGTGACACTTTCTCTTATTCCCATGTGCTCTCATTTTAGGTCTCGTCCCCTTTTTCCAGGATCCCATTGTGTAAGTCCTGTCTTTTCCCTTCTGGACACTTCTCTCAGTTTGTACTTTGAGGTTTGAAAGTGTGACTCACAGGTTAGTTCACCACGTGAAAACAGGAAGACTGAATGGTTTTGATCACCACCATATCCCCAGACTTTAGCACTGTTCTCATGTGCAACAGGTGCTAACAAATGCTTTTTGTTAAATGAGTGAAAAGAATGGATACAAGGAAATGAATTAAGATAAGTGATAGAGCACTCGCAGAGGTCAGATGGAGCACACTAGACCATAAACTCTTTGTAGCAAGATGCATCAGTCCATTTCTTTTGCTTATAACAAAATACCTGAAACTGGGTGATGTATAAAGAAATGGAATTTATTTCTTACAGTTTTTGAGGCTGGGAAATCCAAAGTCCAGTGAGCACATCTGGTGAGGGCCTTTTCTTGTTGGTAACTCTACAGTGATGCAGGGTATCACATGGCAAAAATGGTAGAAGCAGAGAGAAAGAGAAAGAGAGAGAGAGAGAGAGAGAGAGACACTAACCTTCTCATTCGCTCTCCTTTTAAAACTATCAGAACCACTCCCATTACTTCAAGAATGGATCAATTCATTCACAAGGGTACAGTCCCCACAACCCAATCACCTGTTCAAGACCCCACCTTTCAATTATCACAATAGGATTTTCTATCCTCTTAGCGTTGTCACAGTGGGGAGCAAGTCTCGATGAGTTTTGAGGATTATCCAATGCACTGCGCATGGGAAGCACTCCAAACGAAAGTTTTTAACTATGATATAAGGTACTTAGAGCTTGGATTCTCACCGATTATTTGAGGATGAGCATAAAAAAGAAAGATGAAAAAGAATATAAGTCCACGTAGCATGACATTTGGTTCATCACATACTTTTAAATCTGATTTAAAAAATCATGCCAAACTACTCTGCGGTGCCCCTGCTGAAGTTTCAATGTTGGCTTTTCTGAAATAAGGTAATACATCTAAAATGTTGAAGCAGCTGACTCCCAATGGTTAATTCTGATAAATTAGACCAGAATTTCCCTTTAGAATTACATTTTTTACCTTTGAGTTTTAAAAAGTGAAGGAGGAAATTTTCCCCATCTGATATTGTTTAGGCAGAGCGAAAGAATGGGATCAGGGTAAGAGTGGCAGTGAGGTCTAGGGAGCCAGGAAGAGACAGTCAGAAGAGGAAATCAGCTTGGAACAGTGATGCAGGGAGAAGACTGGAGAGAAACCCCACTAACCAGAAGGGTAAAAAGAGAACACGTGAGTGCACTGAAAGAGGAAACACTGTGAAGGAAAGAATGGTTTTCTTGTTTTATGCTAGCCTCTATAAAAATCCTAAAAGAATAAAGGAATAACATTTGTGAAATTCATTCTGCGAATTCTCTAAAGAATATTGCCAGATAAAACCAAGGTGATATTAGAGCTCGTACTGACACGGTTTACAAAAAAGAGCAAATGCCAAAGGACATGCATGAAAACAGCTTATTTATAACCTCAGAATAACCATGAAATTCAGCTACATTTCCAAACTGTCACCATTAGGAGTGCAAAGGTGGTTATAAGTCACTTTACAAGTACAGCTTATAGCTTCAGGGTGAGATTCCTAGGATCATGGGGCACCTAGCATGGGCACCCAGCATAGGGCACCTGTAATCCAAGTCCCTGGAAATGCCCCTTCTGCTCACACTTCTATTTTATAGACTTTGTTTCAGTTTTTTCGTTTGTTCGTTTGTTTGTTTAACATGAAGGAAGTTTTGTACTTCTCATTGCAGAGTTTTCTAGCTTTGGGTTAAGGAGCAACTGCTCGACCCACAGTAGCAGTGAGCATGAAGCCTTTCAACTTTTGGAGTTAAAAATGATGTAATGTGAATGGATGCTTGAGTTACTTTTC
Source organism: Galeopterus variegatus (assembly GCF_000696425.1). NCBI lineage: Eukaryota > Metazoa > Chordata > Mammalia > Dermoptera > Cynocephalidae > Galeopterus > Galeopterus variegatus. Next base: position 97,416 of record NW_007726450.1, on the reverse strand, counting down.
TGATGAAGTGGGGTGAGAAGCCCCCGGAGGGACTGGCTACTGGCTGAAGAGAAGGCGGGGACATCAACAGGACTATCAGGCTCTGGGGCCAGGCCTTAGGTGCCAGAAACTCTTGACCAGAGACTGGGGAGGGCCTCAGAGCTTCATGGCCACTCTGCTGAGCATTGAAATGCTTCCACACAGCTCTCCCTCTGTGTTCTCTTTATAGGCCTTCCACGTTCACCCCGCTGCTGCAGTAACAATCAGGCATAATCACTCCTTCCTGAACCCAGCTTCCCCCACCAGCCTCCCTGCCAATCACCAACATCACACCCTCTGCACACTTGCTGCACCACCAGCCCCCAGATGACCCTATTCTCTCATCTCTCACTATGTTCAACTCAGGGATCAACTGTGTGTGTTTTGCCTTTTCTCCTTTTCTCCTCCTTGACTTTGAATCTTTGAACCAGAAGGCTACAGTATCTCTCTATAGGAGGCAGGAGAAAGCTGCAGGGTCAATCACCAGTAGCTCCAGCACAGTCTGACCCCAGAACCCGCTGCTTCCGAGAAAATGGCACTCACCCAGGAGTTAGGAGGTTTGCATTCTTCTGTATATTGCCTGCCACCTGTCTTTGAGAGCACAGAAAAGTCACAATGCTTATCTCCCATCCCTTTCAACTAGAAAATTCTCCAATTCTCAATGGTTTCTCAGGCCCAAGTTCTCCCTCCTCCACGTTTCCAGCATTACATTACTACTGGCGTGGGTATGTCACAGGGAGGGGACCTGCCCTAGTGCTCACTGGTCTACCAGCTGGTTTATTCATTTTCCTCTAACTCCCTAGGAGGACTCATTTTTCTTTCCATTCTCCCCTCCCCAGACCCTTCAGTCAGTCACTTTAGTAACATTTTTTGAATACCAACTACGCGCTGGACCTAATTTCTGTGTATAAATTAATAAGGAAAATAGTTTTATTTTCTATCCTCATGCAGCTTATAGACCAAAGTGCATGAGACAGACAAGAAACAAGAAAGGTGAAAGATTATAAAATGCAAAAGTGCCGTGAATGAAATCAATACATTAGACATCCTTCCTTATTCCTGTATTTTTCTCTGAAGATTGAGCTTAAAGTAAATTAGCCTTGGACTTGAGACCCAGATTATTTTGGTAACTTCAGATTGCAGAATCAACCTTTACAAGGCTGTGGCCTTGGAAAGACTGTTTAAGATCAGAAGTTGGTGGGAAGGGTGATCAGAATTGCAGACTTCTCTTAAGGTTTTCTTAATATTCAGAACACATTGTGTGTAGGATACTGTGTGGAAATAAGTACAGGCCTATAATCCTGAGTGTGTGTATGTGTGTATGTGTGCGTTCATGAACTACGTATCCCATTGATTTTGTCTTCTTGATGCACGCATTCAAGGTTTTAAGGTTCTGGAACCTATGAGAAATAAATTATGCATTGGCAACTTAGAGCCATCATTAATCCCAGTTAAGGAGAAGAAAGGAAAAAGCAAAGAGAAAATCATGAAAACAGTTAGAATCAGAGTGAGATTCAAACTGCATCCAAGGTCAGTTTGGGTTTGCAGCTCTTCAAGCAGCTGGTTCTTACAGCACTCTCGGAAAGTCTTTCTTTTTTAAAAAATTTAATTTATCTTTATTTATTTAGGTGGCTGTCTGGTACAGGGATCTGAACGCTTGACCTTGGTGTTATAACAGCACGCTCTAACCAGCTGAGTTAACCTGCCAGCCCCAGGGGCTAGTAAGGGGATCTGAACCCTTGACCTTGGTGTTATAACACTGCATTCTAATCAACCGAGTCAGCCGGCCAGCCCTCTCTGAAAGTCTTGGCAAAGTGCTAGATTGGTCTCCGTTCTGCTGTCACGTCATCCATAGCGAACAGCCTTGCAGTATGGGGCAATATCTTGCAGGTTAACAACATCAGAGGCAGCAGGATTCAAGAGCCTGAGGGGCTGGTTTCTGGACGCACAAGAGGAAGATTCCTGGGCAATGCTCAAGAAAGCTGGGGGCCTTTTGAGGTGGGAAAATTTCTGGAAATTCGAAAGTATAGCCTTGTTTTGTTGTCACAAGCTGTTGAGGCTGGAGATTTTATGTAGATATTATTTCCTTCTCCTCCAAATCCCTCTACAGTATGTGTGGGAGAGGCATCATTATCAATTCCCCCTCGCATTTCACTAAATATGGTTTAGTAATTTCCCTAAGGTCACAGTGTAGATGTGAAAGGCACCACTTACTTGAGGTGCCATGTGCTGCATGATCACTCCTACAACTTTGGTAAGCCCTTCCTGATAATCAAAGATGTGTTGGGAAGGTAGACAGGTCCCATGGAATTAGAACTACAATATGCTTTTCCAAATTCTCCCACTGTGTTTTGCAATCAAATCAAAGCTGCTGTTCATTTCGGGACGAAGCTGCAATGTTCTGGGATACAATGTTCTCAGTCCTGTTCCCAGTGGATGAGTCTCTACAGATCACAAATAGCACAGCTGACGTTAATGGTTGCTTACCACCCTGCAGCTTCCCAAATAGCCTGTGAAGTTGGCAGGAGAGCTCTTGGGCATGGAAACATAGGTTCTCTGTTAGACTGTATTAAAGCTCTAAGAGCATATAGTGTGGTCGTTTCACACTCGTTCACATGTCAGAGCTCCTGAAAGTTACAAGGTGTTGGACCCTGTGAAATGTTGGCAAATACGGTTCTGCCAAGTGGACAATTGGAGCACAAAAATAGAACAATATCACATGTGTGCTCTATGAAATCATAGCCCACGTGTCCATGAAAATAAACAAGCTGAGCTTGGTCAGTTTCCAGGTTTTTCATTAACTTTCATTCACTTATTTATTGATTTAATTCTGTTACCACTTGTTATCAGACTGATGGTAATAAGTGCCAAAAACTGAAGAAAATGTATGGAGAAGAACTTAAATGAGAGAATTCTGTACACAAGTTTGTTATATATTTTTCTTTCTGTGAATCAGGAGGACACTGCCACAGTCTGGCTCCCAGAGGATGGATTTCAGGAACCATGGCCATTGGATCAGGTATAAGTAAGTGTGACTTCAGGAATTTGTAATAATTACATAAAGAAGAATCGGTTTGAACTTTTTCTTGTTTCTATAGTACCTAAATGGTTTGTTAATTGTGTTAATAGTAAACATAAAAGGAAAATTCTTTTTCTTTTTCTTATTGAAACAGAATTGATTGAGCATATCTATAGGGTACTGCGTTGAAATCCACACCTGTGTGCAATTTGTGATGCTCAAATTAGGATAATTAATATATTCAGCATGACACAGTGTAATCATTTTTTGAGGCCCTTTACCCATTTCTAGCTAACCCTCTTCCCCTCCTCCTTTCCCACCTCTGGTGGCCTCAGTTCTGTTCTCTCCTTTTGAAAGTTCAGAGAATTATTGTGATTGTTGTATCTTTCTTTCTTTCTTTTTTTATTTGTTTATTTTTTCCCCTCTCAATTATGAGTGAGGACATGTGGTATTTCTCTTTGTGCGTCTGGCTTATTTCACTTAGCATAATTTTCTCTAATTGCCATGTTGCTGCAAATGGCAGAATTTCATTCTTTTTTATGGCAGACTAGTATTCCATTGTGTGTATCAGCTGGCCAGTATGGGGATCTGGACTTGGGACCTTGGTATTATAAGGGTGTGCTCTTAACAACTGAGCTAATCGGCCAGCCTAAAAGGAAAATTCTTAACCTGCTTCCGATTCTTAATTTTCCAAGCACTTTAGGTACAGTTACCGATGCCATTTGCAAGCTCTTTGCCCAACATCTTATTTGTTGATTACCAATCTTTGAAGAGGCATTGACTTTGAAACGATATACTAAACTCCAGTCTTTTTCCCTTATCCTCTTTCTCTTCCCCCTCCTTCCCTCTCTCTTAGAAGAATCACTGCTCAAACCCCAGTGCTTCTCAGAAGACAGTTTGAAAACCACTTAGTATTTTTCAATTTTCTCAACACATATTGCAGTTTACATTTAAAATGCAATTTATACTCATGTTACAACTTAATGATCTGTTACCAGAAAAACATCAAAGGCTGTTCAGTCAAATCAATACCAGTTGTTAGACTGCTAACTCTGTTAGGGCAGGCACGAGTGATGGTAATCTTGCTCCCCATTTTACCCCCTGTGCCTCACACATCGTCCTAGCAGTGTCATTGTAACCTACTATTAATAACAAGAATGATAATGACAGCTAAGACTAACATAGTGCTTACTGCATGCCCAGCAGCCTCCTAAGCACTTGACAGACATTAACACTTCATAACAACCAGTAAAGTCAGTACTATTATTGTTTCTGTTTATAAGTTAGAAAATCCAGACACTGTGAGGTGTCTTTCTGAAGGTCAGTAAAGGGCAGAGCCCTATCTGAGAACATGTAGCATGGGTTCAGGGCCTGTGCCCTTCACTGACACAATATACTGCCCCTCAGTGCATGAAAATAAAGCTGGACACCTTATGAGAAAATTTTATTGGAGCTCAGCTCTTCCCCAACCTGCTCCCCTATTTGCATAACATTTTATACCTGTCCTAGAGCTTCTGCATATTTTTTCTTATAATGAAGTTTTCAAATAACCAGGCTCTAAATCACTATAAACCATCCCATTTGCCCAAGAGCGATGCTTTGTATTACACATAAGTCAGATCCAGTTTTTATCTCTCTGCTTGGATGAGGTTGATGCTTGTGGTTCATGGGCTGAAGGCTTTATTCACCAGTCTCTCAGGGTGTGGACAGCATCCCTTCGAGATTTTCAGCTGGGTTATCTTGACTCTCCTAAGCTTTGCCTGCATTGAAAAAAGTGAGCAGCTTTAATGAGCAATTTGTACAACTAGTGATAGACCTTTTTGTTTAATTTTCTGACTTTGCATTCTAAAGCTATTATAGCTGATGCTTTCTCAAAAAATAATAACAACACAATACTGAAGTTTGAAATCCTGAAAAAAATACAAAACTCAAAAATTCTCCCCTGTTTCTGTGGGGCCTTTTCTAATTGCTTCCTCTCCCAGTAATAACGGAAAATGTTTGAAGAGCTTAAAAAATACATACTGGAGACACAGAGTTACTCACACTGTGTAATCTGGATGTGCAAAGAAAATATATCTTCTGTATTTCTCTAGACCTGCTCTGATCTTTCTCATCAAGTGTCTACCTGTTGGGTAAAGGGGAAAAAAACCAAAAACAACTTAGTCTACTCTGATCTGAAACAAAATTAGACAAAATCATCTTATCTGTTTGTTAACATTTAACTTGATTCTTTGGACAACCGCTCAGCATTGCAGATTGCCTTACACTCCCTTGCTCTTTTCCCTGATGTCAGCCAGGAATATGGGGAGGAATCACAGACTTTCTGACCTTGGGACGGGTGTGTGTGATGACTGATGTGAACTGAGCTCCACTATGGTTTGGATCAGCCAGTTCTGATCTTAGGGAGCCTATTGATACTTGGTGTTGACGTATATGGTGGATAAACTCATGGTATATGATTTTCAATTTTTTTCTTGAATGTCTTTGATCTGTGGTTGGTTGAATCCATGGATGTGGAACCCATGGTTATGGAGAGTCTACCATAATTATTCAACCGGTCAGGCAGTAAAATAATTATCTAAATCTTGTTTTCCTTTTAAAACAGACCCACTGGAGAGTTTCCAAGTGTGGAATGATGATCACAAGAGGCAGTTACTGAAGATCAGTAACGATGACCAAGAGTCAATAACTCCAATATTTTACTATTCAGTAAACCCTGCTACTCACCTTGTGGTAGTGAGTGACCACTATACAGCTCTAAATTGTGTGTGTTTTATCATAAGTCATGCATTATTTAATTTAAATCTATAATACACTTAATAAATTCTATGAAATACAAGAAAACCTGATTTTAAAATTCAATAAATTAATAGAAACAAATGATGCTAGGTCTATAAATTCACCTCAACATAAACTTCTTAAGAGCCATTAATCATACTCACATGATCAAATGTCTCATGTTGATTTTCAATATAAAACCAATACTTCAAAACCCAATCTTAAAGAGAAGCCATACTGATGATTATTTCCAATTTGATTTTTACTCATTGGAAATTAAGATTTCCCCCTCACAATATGTTATTTACAAAAATGCACTTGCAAATAGGAGTCTGAAACCTGTTGATATTTTTTAAAGCACAAAACATGAAAATACCAAATATCAGATGCTGGAAACAGTTTTTGCCTTTTAAAATAGTGTTTAACCTGCAGTTAAATTTTAATTTACATTTTAATGTATATTTAATCCTCAAACCAAACATGTCATATTGAATGAGTGTTGACAGATTTTGCTTTTTCTTATCAAATTTAAAATAAAATGAAACACTTGTGACATGTGTTAAATGGAAAACAAGTAAAAATTTATTTGCACTTAGTTTGAGTATTACTAATGCTCTTCCCCCAGATATTACATGATTCATGGAGTCATTTACTTTGGGTCTTTACTGAAAAGTCACATTTTCAGTGAAGCCCTTCCTGACAACATCCTGCCCTATCTTCCTTCCATGATTTACTTTCTTCTTAGCACTTTTCACTCTTACAGAGTATAGATATTATTTTTCAAAAATGTCATTTTTATTATCACTAGAACCTAAGATCTGTGAGGGCAGTGATCTTGTCTGTCATATACAATATCCACGGTGCCTGGAATAGTGACCCTTAGCAGGTGCCCAACAAATACTTTTGAAAAAAAATTGTAAGATAATCTTATCATAAAAAAATGTAAATGGACTGATCTAGAGGGAAACATTTTGTACTCAATCACATTTATCATATGCCATTTTAAATATTTTTACATGTTTTTTATATTTTAAAATTTGGGGGGACTTGCAATGTTATATATTACTTTCAAAGGGGATCAAATAGGAAAAAATGTTAGGATGCTGTAATTTTGATTCTCTTTAACTAGACTGAGTTTTTGTAGTCAACAATATTTATTCATTAAATTTTTTTTCTTTGTTTCCCTAATGCTCTAGCACATAGCTCATAGTTGGTGCTCAAAAATAGTTATTGAATGAGTAAATGATAAGGCTTCAGAAGGAGGTTGACACAATTTAGAGTGAGAATGAATTCTCAGGACACACAGATGTGACCATGCTATAATACATTTATTGCAAACCTAGTGCCTTGTGCATATCTATCACTGTGTCTAGAGAGTAGCTACCCTAGACATTGATGTGAGTGCTTGCTAGCCCACCCCAGGTTATATCAGTCACTTCTTCAGTCTCCTGTTTCCACTTCCCCATTCACTTCAGCACTAGAGTCCCAGTGTCACTTAGAAAGATGGACACGGAAAGATTTACCTGTTGGCAAGAGTGGAAGTTATTGGACTGGTGGGAGGTGGGGGTGGGTGGTTAGTGGAAGTATAAAGACAATTGGATAAAAATGAACAGAAATAAAATGGAATGTGAACAGAAATTGAATGGAAAGTGAGAAGAACTGAAATGATTCTTTTTTGTTTAGGGAAAGTATATAACTTGTACAGATCTCAGGGCAAAGGGCCAAAAGTGATACTAATTGTCTTGAGTCATAGAAGTTACACTGATGAGGAATGGGTTATGAATTCCTGTATCTTTCTTATGTGTTTTTTGCTGCCAGGACACAACTAGTACTGTTCTAGAAGAAAGGGAAAGACTGGAACGCTCTTATAGCTTTCTGAGGACACTATGTTATGAAGGGTAAGAACATAGTTACAACATGGATCACTGATCTAGGCTTGAAAGAAGGAAGAACTGTCATTGGTAACAATGGCAGTTTCACCATTAGACATTGGACAGTTCAACCCCTGTGTCCTGGAGCTGTTCATGTATCTGTGACCTCTTCCTGCACTCCCAGTGCAGAACCGTAGTACAGGTTATATTCGAATTTGAAGAATATAACTTTTTGAGATTCCAGCATATAAACAATCAGCTATAGACAATAATCATACTATTTATTTTCTTAGCAAATCTTTTTTTCACAATATTTCTGCCTCAACCTTTACCATACATCTGTTTCCACTCCCAACTGGACATGCCGAAATTTCAAGGGCATGCATCCTGATTTTTAAAAAAATCTTCAGCACTGGCTACCTTCTTTGTATAAATAACCTGCATGCACAATCCTTCTCCTCCAAATTCTCAAGGAGCATTGTGAGGGGGTAATTAAAGCAATCTGTTTCTCCAGCACGTTCTGTCTGTTTTTTCTTTTCATTATTAGATGTGATGACACATTTGCCTGTGTGGCTTCCCACAGATGGCATAAAAATTTTTTGATCAAGTGGTAAGAGTAAACCAACTGTCGTCTCAGATCACAGCTTTCTGTGTTGTTCCCCCAGTGTAACAGCCTCACTTTAATAAAATATTTGCTTTTTTTAAAGTGGTATTACCTGCTAAGCAGAAAATTTTACAAGAAAGTGGAAAATGCTGAAAAAGCAACCTAAAAAGGAAACTGCTGGCAAGTTTGATGCCCTATGTTTTGACTCTGATAGAAAAGAGAATTAATTAAAATAATGTCTTCACAAGAGAGTTAGATTAAAAAAATAATTTAACTCAATGTTTTGTTTAGAAGACAGGTAGAAATAAGAAAAAGTGTTTGAATTTTTCTTGAGTCTTTGTGAATTGATAAGGAAATACTGTGAACTATCTATTATGACCTTTAAGTTTGATTCTAAATTTATTTATATTACTCAAAAGCACAAATACCTAGACTCTTATGTAAGACTTTTTTTTTTGTTCCATAAGAACAAAATACAAAAAGAGACGCCAGACAACAAAGAACTTTATTAAGGTGGCAACTTTAGCATGTATTAAATAAAGCTTTAAAATTAGCTAGGACATCCAGGGCTAAAGGCAGGGTTAGATTACATACATATCATTTGGAATGTAAGAACTGTACTGTTTTTCTTTTGTGTTTGGCCATGGGGTTGAATAAAGGAAACAGAAGAGGCCAAAGACCCAATTCAGTAGGCAAGCCACGGGAAATAGGTTGGGTTGGAATGGTAATTTGGAAAAAAAAAAGTGAAAGACTTAAGCTGTCTCTGAGAAGGGCTTTGGATCTGAGGAGGCTGGAGGAGGTCATCCAAAGCTGGTGTGGGTGAGTGCTATGGGTCAAATGTGTCCCCCAGAAGTTCATGCATTGGAAACTTGACCTCCATTGTAACAGTGTTAAGAAGATGGGAAATCCAATTATAGTAATTGAGAAGTGTAGCCTTTAAGAGATGATTAGATTGTCAGGACTGTGCCCTTGTGAAGATTGATCCATTCATGGATTAATGGATGTGGTTCTGATGGCTTTTTAAGGAGAATGAGTGAGAAAGTTAGTTCTTGTCATGTGACATGCTGAATTGCTATAGAAGGCCCTCACCAAATGTGTTCCCTGGACCTTGGACTTCCCAGCCTCTGAACTGTAAGACATAAAGTTCATTTTCTTATAAATTACCCAGTTTCATTTATTTTGGTATAAGGAACAGAAATGGACTGATACAGCCAGCAAGCATCCACATCAATGTCTAGAGTAGCTACTCTGAAGTAAGGAAAGTTCAAGAGAAAGTGTAGCCTGGAAGGTTTTAGATCCTAAAGCGTGTGACTCAGAATTCTATCAAACAGTAATTGATAACAGGTGAAGCTTAGTATAGTGAAGTCAGTGGATGGAAAAAATGCGATATTTAAAATCTATGCTTGGATTCAGCACAAGTCCCATTTTGTGCTCTTGAACAAATCATTTAATCACTCAGAGTCTCAGTTCCTGCATCTGTAAACCCAAGAGCTGAATTAGAGCTATCAGACAGTGCCCAGTCAAGAAGTTCTAAAAATCGTTATAGAACCCAGATTTTATATTTGTTTTATCTTCCTAACTAATTTGCAACAGCAATTATTATAATGACTAAGAAGAATTTGATATGATAATTGGGTTAAATTGACAAAAGGAATTTATCCCAAAATCTAGAATGAGGTTTCAACCCTTGGGTTGAACAATGTTGGAGCCCTTAAGAAAGAGAGACTTGAAAAAGTGTGGTCTTATCAATTCTCTTGAGTTTAGACTGATCCAGGTTCAAATTTTAACTGTCTACTAACTACCTCTATGATACTGAAAAACTATTTAACCTCTCTAACCTTTACTTTTCTCACTTATAAATGGAAGAAATTCTATTACCTGAGTCATGAGGTTATTATGAGGATTAAATGCAGCAGTACAGGTAAAGTGCCTGGTTCATAATAAATACCAGTTATTTTGATAGATTCTTAGAGTAAAACATCCCCTTGAATTTGTATTATTCCCTATATATTTGAATTTAGATGTTATATTTGTTTCAATCTTTCCACCTACCTTACCATAAACCCTGATTTTAATGAACAATCAAATTAAATTTTGAGAACAATTTCCTATGAGGATTAGATAAAAATAACCTTACATGTAGTCCATTATCTTTAGATCGTACGGCCCGGTTGTAGCACTGATATTGACTGAGTCTGTTTCTTGCCTTAGGTTCACTATTTTCAATATATAAGCAGTCACTTAACATTTCCAAACTATTTATTGCTCTGTAAAGTAGGAATTAGTAACAAACATCCTGCTTTTTTTTTTTTGGTGTTAATTATTGTTAACTTAATATACTTAGCTATTTCCATGAACTACAACTTCAGTGAAAGAGATGCTCTTTAAAAATTAAACACCAACTATGGCATAAGGGTAGACATATAGATCAATGGAATAGAATTACAAATAACAAGTGCATAATAATTGATTTTCAACCAGGGTGCCAAGACAATGGTGCTGGGATAACTGGACATTCACACGTAAAAGAATAAAGTTGAACCTTTACCTCACCATATATAAAAATTAGCAAAATGTGGAGCAAATACCAAAATATAATAGCTAAAACCATAAAACTCTTAAAAGAAAACATAAGCATAAATCTTTATGACCTTGGATTAAACAATGGTTTCTTAGATATGAAACCAAAAGCACAAACAACAAAAAAAGTAATAAATTGGACTTTATCGAATTAAAAATTTTGTGATTTAAAGGACACTGTCCTAAAAGTGACAGAACAACCTACAGAATGGGAGAAAATATTTGCAAAATCATGAATCTAATAAGAGACTTGTACCTAGAATATATAAAGAACTCTTACAACTCAATAAGTCAAACAACACAATTTAAAAAAATGGAGCAAAGTATTTGAATAGGCATAGCCAATGGGGACATGAGAAAAATGCAAAACATTATTAGGCATTAGGGAAATGTTAATCAAAACCACAATGAGATACCACTTCACACTCATTAGGATAACTATAATAAACAAAATACAGATAATAATGTGTTGATGAAAAACTGGAACCCTTATATACTACACTGCTGGTGGGAATATAAAATAATGCAGTTGCTTTGGAAAACAGTATTACGATTCCCCAAAAAGTTAAAAATAGATTTACCAAATGGTCCAGCAATTCCATTACTAGTTTATACACCAATGGGAATGAAAATATATGTCCACATTAAAAATTTATACAAAAATTCATGGCAGTATTATTTATAACAGCTCAAAAGTGGGAAAAACCCAAACGTTCATCTACTAATGAACGGATAAATAAAATGTGACATATCCAAATAACGGAATATTATCTGGCAATGAAAGGAAATGGAGTACATGCTACGATATGGATGAACCTTGAAAACATTATGATAAGTGAAAGAAACCAGTCATAAAAGACTATATATTGTATGATTACATCATATGAAATGTCTCTAATGGTCAAATCTATAGACAAAAAGCAGATTAATGCTTGCTTAGGGTTTAAGGGATTGGGGAGAAATGAGGAGTGACTTCTAATTTACATGAAGCTTTTTTGGGGGTTGATAAAATCTTCTAAAATTAATTGGGGTGGGGCCGGCCCGGTGGTGCACTGGATAGTGCGCCACTTGGGAAGCGCGGCGGCGCTCCCGTCCGAGGGTTCGGATCCCACATACAGACCGGCTCCCGCTCACTGGCTGAGCGAGGCACGGGAGCAACACCGAGGCTTGCGATCCCGTTGCCGGTCCCCGGTCCGGTACGGGGGCAACACTGAGGGTTGCGATCCGTTGCCGGACACGGAAAAAAGACAAAAGACAAAAAAAAAAATAAAAATAAAAATAAAATAAAATAAAATTAATTGGGGTGATGCTGCACACTGTGAATATACTGTAAACCAGTGAATTGTACTTAGTGGGTAAATTGTATGGCATGTGAATTATATCTCAATAAAGCTGTTACACAGCGAACACACACAAAGGAAAATGTGAAGTAATGTATCTGAAATATTTTTCAAAAATAAATTCTAAATTTATTAAATTAACATATTTATTAAATAAATTCTAAATGTCTAAAATAAATTCTAATCCAAAGTATTATTATTTTAAGAAAAAAACTCCATTTCTAGCAAAACATACAAAATAAAATTAAGGATGGAAGAAATTATCAAGAAAATTCAAACAGATCAAAGAAGAAATCTGTTTTGAGTTTTTAAATAACTATCTCAGGGCTCTATTTAATTTTGTGCATATGTTTATGGCACTTGCTCGGCTTTAAATGTGTGCTAGAAAGCTTTTCCATAGCATAGTTTATCGGAAATATCTTTTTTAAAGTTCTTCACATGATTTTTAAAGTCTTATCTGTCAAGACTAGTTTCCTCTCAAACAGCCTCAATTCTTCATCTGAATATATAGAGTGTACTAAGTAAGGATGGAACTCATTAGGAATTGTGTAGTTGGTTTTGGCTGGCTGGAAGTAGCCATACTCAACGGAGATGCAGAAGTGTGGAGCATTTTGCTAGGAAGGTCATATGAATGGGTTCATTAAATTCATCTCTATCTCTAGTAAGCAAATACCTAGCACTGAGAAAAAAGGGGCCTAAATGTGAGTGAATTATTATAAATTCATACTGCTGATAAAAAGAAAATTCTTAGTGAAAAAAGCTCAGTGAAATAATTTCAGTAGAAGAATAACAGCGTATTATGGTTCTTTTTTTGGTACAATTTATAATAAAAAATGATGTAGAGAAATAGATAGGGACTCAGAGAAGAATATGAGAGAAATTTATAATTGAGTGAGAATATAAAACCTAAGGAGAAATATTAAAGCAAAAACAGTTATCTAGACTCTACAAGAATTGTATTTAATCCCCAAACTGGTGAACACCCCTGTCCATATGGCTTGAAAAAAATTCTGGAATGGCAACACCACCAACAAAACATTTTTGGAAGCAAAGTCATTTAACTGTTATGTACTGAGACTAGGTTGGTTATAGCTCAATCCAAGTCCTAAAGATTGTGTACATACGAGTTTATCTTATTCTCAATAGTGAAGATACTATGTATGTAGAGTATCTCTACCCTCTCATTTCTTTTCTTTTCTTTTTAATTAATTAATTTATTCTTGGAACATAGTTGATTATACATATCTGTGGGGTACAGCATTGAATATCAATATCTGTATGCAATATGTGATGATCAAATCAGGAGAATTAGTGTATTCTTCATTATACAATGTGATCGATTTTTGTGGCCCTTTACCAATTCCTCCCTTTCTTCTCCTCTCTCTCCCCCTTTCCAAACTCTTGAAACCTCAGTTCTGTTTTCTTCTCTTCAAAGTTAAAAGTATTATTGCTGTGTTTTCCTTCCTTCCTTCCTTCCTTCCTTTACTTATTTACTTACTTACTTATTTATTTATTTATTTATTAGCTCCCACATAATAAGTGAGGACATGTGATGTTTCTCTTTCTGTGCCTGGCTTATTCCACTTAACATAATTTTCTCTAAGTTTATGCATGTTGCTGTGAATGGAAGTATTTCATTCCTTTTTGTGACAAAGTAATATTCCATTGTATAAATATACCACATTTTTCTTACCACATTTTACTTATCCAGTTGTCTGACAATGGACATTTAGGTTGGTTCCAGCTTCTGGCTATTGTAAATAAAGCTGCAATAGACATGAGAGTGCAGGTATCCATTAGACATGGTGATTTCCATTCCTCTGGGTATATACCCAGCAGTGGGATTGCTGGGTCATATGGCAGTCCTATCTGTAGTTGTTTGAGGAACCTCCATACCATTTTTCATAATAGCTGCACTATTTTACACTCCCACTAACAGTGTAGGAGGGTTCCCCTTTCTCTGCATCCTAGCCAGCATTAGTTATTCTCTGTCTTTTTGATGATAGCCAGTCTAAGTGGAATGAGATGCTATTTCAATATTGTTTTGATTTGCATTTCTTGGATGCAGAGTGATGTTGAGCAGTTTTTCATATGTCCATTGGCCATTCATATATCTTCCTTTGAGCCTATTCAGCTCCTTTGCCCATTTTTAAATTGGGTTTTAATTGGGTTACTTGTTTTCTTACTGTTAAGTTGTTTGAGCTCCTTGTATATTCTGAATATTAATCCATTGTTGGATGCATAGTTTGCAAATATTTTCTCCTACTCTGTAGGCTTTTTCACTCTGCTAATTGTTTTTCTCGCTGTGCAGAAGCTTTTTAGTTTGATATAATCACATTTATTTATTTTTACCTGTACTTTTGGGTTTGTATTCATAAAGTCTTTGCTAGTCCTACTTCCTGAAGTGTTTCCCTTATGTTTTATTTTAATTTTATAGTTTCAGGACATATATTCAATTATTTAATCCATTTTGAGTTGATTTTGATATACAGTGAGAGGTGAGGGTCTAGTTTCATTCTTCTACATATGGATATCCAATTTTTTCAGCACCATTTATTGAAGGGGCAGTCTTTTCCCCAAGGAATGTTCCTGGTGCCTTTGTCAAAGGTCAGTTGGCTGTAGGTACTTGGGTTGATTTCTGGGTTCTCTATTCTGTTCCATTGGTCCATGTATCTGTTTTTATGCCAGTACCATGCTGTTTTGGTTACTGTAGTTCTGCAGTATAAATTTGAAGTTGGGTAGTGTTATGCCTCCAGCTTTATTTTCTTTGCTCAGGATTGCTGGGGATATTTGTGATCTTTAGTTGTTCCATATGAATGTTAGGATTGTTTTTCTATTTCTGTGAAGAAAGTCATTGGTATTTTGATGGGGATTGTGTTGAATTTATAGATTGCTTTGTCTACCTTCTGACTTCAGCAAGGCTATGGATAGATGGGCCCTCTGTGGACACAACCTAGTTTTCTCAGGGCTGAGTGAGACTTGGGGCCTTAAAAGTTTCTACCCTGAGGAAGTTTAATCTTTATTCCAACCCCTAATTTAGCTTTAAGTGAACTGACCTTTGAAAACTATTCTACTCTCTTCTCCATATTGAATAGATTTGGTGCCATACTTGCTTTCACTAGTTAGGGATCTGGGCCAGAAAGAAGGTTCTGGCTTGCAGAGGTGGTTGTGTTGTTTATTTTAGCATAATGGTAAGCAGAATAATGAAACCTCCAAAGATCTCCTTAGTCTAATCTCCTACACCTGTAAGAGAGATTTTGCAGATGTGATTAAGTTAGTGACCTTGAAATGGGCAGACAATCCTGGATTATTTGGGTGGGTCCAATGTAATCTCAAGGGTTTTTAGAGTGTCAGAGACAGGTAGAGAGACTTGAAGATGCTCTTCTGGGGGCTCTGAAGATGGTAGAAGGGGCTATGAGACAAGGAATGGAGGAAGCCTTTAGAAACTGGAAAACCCAAGGAACTGGATTATGCCCTAGACCCTAGAGAAGGAACACAGCCCTGCTGAAACTTTGAGTTTAGTCCAGGGAGACTTCTGGCTATAGAATTGTAAGATAATACATTTGTGCTATTTTAAACCATTGAATTTGTGGTGGTTTTTTACAGCTACGGTAAGAAACTAATACGACATTCTTGTTAGCTTTAAAGTCTATTCTCTCTCCATGTGGAAGATTTAGCATTATTTATATGCTAACATGATGCATAGCTACATTAACTAAAGAGTAAGTGCTGGATCCACACACCCTTTCTACTCCATTGTGTGTATGCTCATATACTTAGGTGCGCGTGCGCGCGCACACACGCGCTAACCTCTATAGATTTCCATTCTAAGATGATTCAGGAATTCTTGCTGGCTAGTGGCTACTTCAGATTTGTTATACATTTACCTAAGTTGGGAGGAGTTTACAAGCACCACCTTCATTTGTGAGGAACTGAAAATTTTAGGATACTTTTCTGATACATAGGTAACCATGCCCTGAAAGAGAGTGCCTTGTGGAATCCCCCTGTTAACAGAAAAGACAATCCCTGGATCTGTCCCATATAGGATATTGTGTACACACAAGTTGCCCACTGATATGGAATTTTAGGTATTAATGAAACCTGCAACACATTTTTTTAAAAGGCCAGTTTAATTGCTTCACCATAATTTCATTCCTTGATACCATAAAATAACAGTGGCATTTATAATTCAAGTTTTACCTAAAAGAATTTTTATGTGGGGGCTAGAGAAAAATCTCATGAATTTTTAGTTTATTTTCTCAGGATGTGATTTAACTCTTCTATTGCTTTATATTTAGACTATTCCTTATGGATTACTAAGAGAACATATGCTCCCTTATTAATGCAAGTCAACAGAGCCTTCCTTTGAAGTTACCCGCACACATAATGCTGAAAAACCCAATCTTAAATGTTTTTTTACATGATGTTTTTGGTTCATTTTACTATGCAATAAAATCAAAGGGAATTACTTGCAAAACCACAGAAAATAGTTTCTAAAAAAGCATAG
>NW_007726450.1:70955-80057 GCF_000696425.1 Galeopterus variegatus | reverse complement strand
TATAGACTTTGTTTCAGTTTTTTCGTTTGTTCGTTTGTTTGTTTAACATGAAGGAAGTTTTGTACTTCTCATTGCAGAGTTTTCTAGCTTTGGGTTAAGGAGCAACTGCTCGACCCACAGTAGCAGTGAGCATGAAGCCTTTCAACTTTTGGAGTTAAAAATGATGTAATGTGAATGGATGCTTGAGTTACTTTTCTGATGAAGTGGGGTGAGAAGCCCCCGGAGGGACTGGCTACTGGCTGAAGAGAAGGCGGGGACATCAACAGGACTATCAGGCTCTGGGGCCAGGCCTTAGGTGCCAGAAACTCTTGACCAGAGACTGGGGAGGGCCTCAGAGCTTCATGGCCACTCTGCTGAGCATTGAAATGCTTCCACACAGCTCTCCCTCTGTGTTCTCTTTATAGGCCTTCCACGTTCACCCCGCTGCTGCAGTAACAATCAGGCATAATCACTCCTTCCTGAACAGGCCTCAGAGCTTCATGGCCACTCTGCTGAGCATTGAAATGCTTCCACACAGCTCTCCCTCTGTGTTCTCTTTACAGGCCTTCCACGTTCACCCCGCTGCTGCAGTAACAATCAGGCATAATCACTCCTTCCTGAACCCAGCTTCCCCCACCAGCCTCCCTGCCAATCACCAACATCACACCCTCTGCACACTTGCTGCACCACCAGCCCCCAGATGACCCTATTCTCTCATCTCTCACTATGTTCAACTCAGGGATCAACTGTGTGTGTTTTGCCTTTTCTCCTTTTCTCCTCCTTGACTTTGAATCTTTGAACCAGAAGGCTACAGTATCTCTCTATAGGAGGCAGGAGAAAGCTGCAGGGTCAATCACCAGTAGCTCCAGCACAGTCTGACCCCAGAACCCGCTGCTTCCGAGAAAATGGCACTCACCCAGGAGTTAGGAGGTTTGCATTCTTCTGTATATTGCCTGCCACCTGTCTTTGAGAGCACAGAAAAGTCACAATGCTTATCTCCCATCCCTTTCAACTAGAAAATTCTCCAATTCTCAATGGTTTCTCAGGCCCAAGTTCTCCCTCCTCCACGTTTCCAGCATTACATTACTACTGGCGTGGGTATGTCACAGGGAGGGGACCTGCCCTAGTGCTCACTGGTCTACCAGCTGGTTTATTCATTTTCCTCTAACTCCCTAGGAGGACTCATTTTTCTTTCCATTCTCCCCTCCCCAGACCCTTCAGTCAGTCACTTTAGTAACATTTTTTGAATACCAACTACGCGCTGGACCTAATTTCTGTGTATAAATTAATAAGGAAAATAGTTTTATTTTCTATCCTCATGCAGCTTATAGACCAAAGTGCATGAGACAGACAAGAAACAAGAAAGGTGAAAGATTATAAAATGCAAAAGTGCCGTGAATGAAATCAATACATTAGACATCCTTCCTTATTCCTGTATTTTTCTCTGAAGATTGAGCTTAAAGTAAATTAGCCTTGGACTTGAGACCCAGATTATTTTGGTAACTTCAGATTGCAGAATCAACCTTTACAAGGCTGTGGCCTTGGAAAGACTGTTTAAGATCAGAAGTTGGTGGGAAGGGTGATCAGAATTGCAGACTTCTCTTAAGGTTTTCTTAATATTCAGAACACATTGTGTGTAGGATACTGTGTGGAAATAAGTACAGGCCTATAATCCTGAGTGTGTGTATGTGTGTATGTGTGCGTTCATGAACTACGTATCCCATTGATTTTGTCTTCTTGATGCACGCATTCAAGGTTTTAAGGTTCTGGAACCTATGAGAAATAAATTATGCATTGGCAACTTAGAGCCATCATTAATCCCAGTTAAGGAGAAGAAAGGAAAAAGCAAAGAGAAAATCATGAAAACAGTTAGAATCAGAGTGAGATTCAAACTGCATCCAAGGTCAGTTTGGGTTTGCAGCTCTTCAAGCAGCTGGTTCTTACAGCACTCTCGGAAAGTCTTTCTTTTTTAAAAAATTTAATTTATCTTTATTTATTTAGGTGGCTGTCTGGTACAGGGATCTGAACGCTTGACCTTGGTGTTATAACAGCACGCTCTAACCAGCTGAGTTAACCTGCCAGCCCCAGGGGCTAGTAAGGGGATCTGAACCCTTGACCTTGGTGTTATAACACTGCATTCTAATCAACCGAGTCAGCCGGCCAGCCCTCTCTGAAAGTCTTGGCAAAGTGCTAGATTGGTCTCCGTTCTGCTGTCACGTCATCCATAGCGAACAGCCTTGCAGTATGGGGCAATATCTTGCAGGTTAACAACATCAGAGGCAGCAGGATTCAAGAGCCTGAGGGGCTGGTTTCTGGACGCACAAGAGGAAGATTCCTGGGCAATGCTCAAGAAAGCTGGGGGCCTTTTGAGGTGGGAAAATTTCTGGAAATTCGAAAGTATAGCCTTGTTTTGTTGTCACAAGCTGTTGAGGCTGGAGATTTTATGTAGATATTATTTCCTTCTCCTCCAAATCCCTCTACAGTATGTGTGGGAGAGGCATCATTATCAATTCCCCCTCGCATTTCACTAAATATGGTTTAGTAATTTCCCTAAGGTCACAGTGTAGATGTGAAAGGCACCACTTACTTGAGGTGCCATGTGCTGCATGATCACTCCTACAACTTTGGTAAGCCCTTCCTGATAATCAAAGATGTGTTGGGAAGGTAGACAGGTCCCATGGAATTAGAACTACAATATGCTTTTCCAAATTCTCCCACTGTGTTTTGCAATCAAATCAAAGCTGCTGTTCATTTCGGGACGAAGCTGCAATGTTCTGGGATACAATGTTCTCAGTCCTGTTCCCAGTGGATGAGTCTCTACAGATCACAAATAGCACAGCTGACGTTAATGGTTGCTTACCACCCTGCAGCTTCCCAAATAGCCTGTGAAGTTGGCAGGAGAGCTCTTGGGCATGGAAACATAGGTTCTCTGTTAGACTGTATTAAAGCTCTAAGAGCATATAGTGTGGTCGTTTCACACTCGTTCACATGTCAGAGCTCCTGAAAGTTACAAGGTGTTGGACCCTGTGAAATGTTGGCAAATACGGTTCTGCCAAGTGGACAATTGGAGCACAAAAATAGAACAATATCACATGTGTGCTCTATGAAATCATAGCCCACGTGTCCATGAAAATAAACAAGCTGAGCTTGGTCAGTTTCCAGGTTTTTCATTAACTTTCATTCACTTATTTATTGATTTAATTCTGTTACCACTTGTTATCAGACTGATGGTAATAAGTGCCAAAAACTGAAGAAAATGTATGGAGAAGAACTTAAATGAGAGAATTCTGTACACAAGTTTGTTATATATTTTTCTTTCTGTGAATCAGGAGGACACTGCCACAGTCTGGCTCCCAGAGGATGGATTTCAGGAACCATGGCCATTGGATCAGGTATAAGTAAGTGTGACTTCAGGAATTTGTAATAATTACATAAAGAAGAATCGGTTTGAACTTTTTCTTGTTTCTATAGTACCTAAATGGTTTGTTAATTGTGTTAATAGTAAACATAAAAGGAAAATTCTTTTTCTTTTTCTTATTGAAACAGAATTGATTGAGCATATCTATAGGGTACTGCGTTGAAATCCACACCTGTGTGCAATTTGTGATGCTCAAATTAGGATAATTAATATATTCAGCATGACACAGTGTAATCATTTTTTGAGGCCCTTTACCCATTTCTAGCTAACCCTCTTCCCCTCCTCCTTTCCCACCTCTGGTGGCCTCAGTTCTGTTCTCTCCTTTTGAAAGTTCAGAGAATTATTGTGATTGTTGTATCTTTCTTTCTTTCTTTTTTTATTTGTTTATTTTTTCCCCTCTCAATTATGAGTGAGGACATGTGGTATTTCTCTTTGTGCGTCTGGCTTATTTCACTTAGCATAATTTTCTCTAATTGCCATGTTGCTGCAAATGGCAGAATTTCATTCTTTTTTATGGCAGACTAGTATTCCATTGTGTGTATCAGCTGGCCAGTATGGGGATCTGGACTTGGGACCTTGGTATTATAAGGGTGTGCTCTTAACAACTGAGCTAATCGGCCAGCCTAAAAGGAAAATTCTTAACCTGCTTCCGATTCTTAATTTTCCAAGCACTTTAGGTACAGTTACCGATGCCATTTGCAAGCTCTTTGCCCAACATCTTATTTGTTGATTACCAATCTTTGAAGAGGCATTGACTTTGAAACGATATACTAAACTCCAGTCTTTTTCCCTTATCCTCTTTCTCTTCCCCCTCCTTCCCTCTCTCTTAGAAGAATCACTGCTCAAACCCCAGTGCTTCTCAGAAGACAGTTTGAAAACCACTTAGTAGTTTTCAATTTTCTCAACACATATTGCAGTTTACATTTAAAATGCAATTTATACTTATGTTACAACTTAATGATCTGTTACCAGAAAAACATCAAAGGCTGTTCAGTCAAATCAATACGTCTTAGAAGAATCACTGCTCAAACCCCAGTGCTTCTCAGAAGACAGTTTGAAAACCACTTAGTATTTTTCAATTTTCTCAACACATATTGCAGTTTACATTTAAAATGCAATTTATACTCATGTTACAACTTAATGATCTGTTACCAGAAAAACATCAAAGGCTGTTCAGTCAAATCAATACCAGTTGTTAGACTGCTAACTCTGTTAGGGCAGGCACGAGTGATGGTAATCTTGCTCCCCATTTTACCCCCTGTGCCTCACACATCGTCCTAGCAGTGTCATTGTAACCTACTATTAATAACAAGAATGATAATGACAGCTAAGACTAACATAGTGCTTACTGCATGCCCAGCAGCCTCCTAAGCACTTGACAGACATTAACACTTCATAACAACCAGTGAAGTCAGTACTATTATTGTTTCTGTTTATAAGTTAGAAAATCCAGACACTGTGAGGTGTCTTTCTGAAGGTCAGTAAAGGGCAGAGCCCTATCTGAGAACATGTAGCATGGGTTCAGGGCCTGTGCCCTTCACTGACACAATATACTGCCCCTCAGTGCATGAAAATAAAGCTGGACACCTTATGAGAAAATTTTAAAAGTCAGTACTATTATTGTTTCTGTTTATAAGTTAGAAAATCCAGACACTGTGAGGTGTCTTTCTGAAGATCAGTAAAGGGCAGAGCCCTATCTGAGAACATGTAGCATGGGTTCAGGGCCTGTGCCCTTCACCGACACAATATACTGCCCCTCAGTGCATGAAAATAAAGCTGGACACCTTATGAGAAAATTTTATTGGAGCTCAGCTCTTCCCCAACCTGCTCCCCTATTTGCATAACATTTTATACCTGTCCTAGAGCTTCTGCATATTTTTTCTTATAATGAAGTTTTCAAATAACCAGGCTCTAAATCACTATAAACCATCCCATTTGCCCAAGAGCGATGCTTTGTATTACACATAAGTCAGATCCAGTTTTTATCTCTCTGCTTGGATGAGGTTGATGCTTGTGGTTCATGGGCTGAAGGCTTTATTCACCAGTCTCTCAGGGTGTGGACAGCATCCCTTCGAGATTTTCAGCTGGGTTATCTTGACTCTCCTAAGCTTTGCCTGCATTGAAAAAAGTGAGCAGCTTTAATGAGCAATTTGTACAACTAGTGATAGACCTTTTTGTTTAATTTTCTGACTTTGCATTCTAAAGCTATTATAGCTGATGCTTTCTCAAAAAATAATAACAACACAATACTGAAGTTTGAAATCCTGAAAAAAATACAAAACTCAAAAATTCTCCCCTGTTTCTGTGGGGCCTTTTCTAATTGCTTCCTCTCCCAGTAATAACGGAAAATGTTTGAAGAGCTTAAAAAATACATACTGGAGACACAGAGTTACTCACACTGTGTAATCTGGATGTGCAAAGAAAATATATCTTCTGTAT
The DNA here is from genome assembly GCF_000696425.1 of Galeopterus variegatus. NCBI lineage: Eukaryota > Metazoa > Chordata > Mammalia > Dermoptera > Cynocephalidae > Galeopterus > Galeopterus variegatus. Next base: position 74,221 of record NW_007726450.1, on the reverse strand, counting down.
TTCTCTAGACCTGCTCTGATCTTTCTCATCAAGTGTCTACCTGTTGGGTAAAGGGGAAAAAAACCAAAAACAACTTAGTCTACTCTGATCTGAAACAAAATTAGACAAAATCATCTTATCTGTTTGTTAACATTTAACTTGATTCTTTGGACAACCGCTCAGCATTGCAGATTGCCTTACACTCCCTTGCTCTTTTCCCTGATGTCAGCCAGGAATATGGGGAGGAATCACAGACTTTCTGACCTTGGGACGGGTGTGTGTGATGACTGATGTGAACTGAGCTCCACTATGGTTTGGATCAGCCAGTTCTGATCTTAGGGAGCCTATTGATACTTGGTGTTGACGTATATGGTGGATAAACTCATGGTATATGATTTTCAATTTTTTTCTTGAATGTCTTTGATCTGTGGTTGGTTGAATCCATGGATGTGGAACCCATGGTTATGGAGAGTCTACCATAATTATTCAACCGGTCAGGCAGTAAAATAATTATCTAAATCTTGTTTTCCTTTTAAAACAGACCCACTGGAGAGTTTCCAAGTGTGGAATGATGATCACAAGAGGCAGTTACTGAAGATCAGTAACGATGACCAAGAGTCAATAACTCCAATATTTTACTATTCAGTAAACCCTGCTACTCACCTTGTGGTAGTGAGTGACCACTATACAGCTCTAAATTGTGTGTGTTTTATCATAAGTCATGCATTATTTAATTTAAATCTATAATACACTTAATAAATTCTATGAAATACAAGAAAACCTGATTTTAAAATTCAATAAATTAATAGAAACAAATGATGCTAGGTCTATAAATTCACCTCAACATAAACTTCTTAAGAGCCATTAATCATACTCACATGATCAAATGTCTCATGTTGATTTTCAATATAAAACCAATACTTCAAAACCCAATCTTAAAGAGAAGCCATACTGATGATTATTTCCAATTTGATTTTTACTCATTGGAAATTAAGATTTCCCCCTCACAATATGTTATTTACAAAAATGCACTTGCAAATAGGAGTCTGAAACCTGTTGATATTTTTTAAAGCACAAAACATGAAAATACCAAATATCAGATGCTGGAAACAGTTTTTGCCTTTTAAAATAGTGTTTAACCTGCAGTTAAATTTTAATTTACATTTTAATGTATATTTAATCCTCAAACCAAACATGTCATATTGAATGAGTGTTGACAGATTTTGCTTTTTCTTATCAAATTTAAAATAAAATGAAACACTTGTGACATGTGTTAAATGGAAAACAAGTAAAAATTTATTTGCACTTAGTTTGAGTATTACTAATGCTCTTCCCCCAGATATTACATGATTCATGGAGTCATTTACTTTGGGTCTTTACTGAAAAGTCACATTTTCAGTGAAGCCCTTCCTGACAACATCCTGCCCTATCTTCCTTCCATGATTTACTTTCTTCTTAGCACTTTTCACTCTTACAGAGTATAGATATTATTTTTCAAAAATGTCATTTTTATTATCACTAGAACCTAAGATCTGTGAGGGCAGTGATCTTGTCTGTCATATACAATATCCACGGTGCCTGGAATAGTGACCCTTAGCAGGTGCCCAACAAATACTTTTGAAAAAAAATTGTAAGATAATCTTATCATAAAAAAATGTAAATGGACTGATCTAGAGGGAAACATTTTGTACTCAATCACATTTATCATATGCCATTTTAAATATTTTTACATGTTTTTTATATTTTAAAATTTGGGGGGACTTGCAATGTTATATATTACTTTCAAAGGGGATCAAATAGGAAAAAATGTTAGGATGCTGTAATTTTGATTCTCTTTAACTAGACTGAGTTTTTGTAGTCAACAATATTTATTCATTAAATTTTTTTTCTTTGTTTCCCTAATGCTCTAGCACATAGCTCATAGTTGGTGCTCAAAAATAGTTATTGAATGAGTAAATGATAAGGCTTCAGAAGGAGGTTGACACAATTTAGAGTGAGAATGAATTCTCAGGACACACAGATGTGACCATGCTATAATACATTTATTGCAAACCTAGTGCCTTGTGCATATCTATCACTGTGTCTAGAGAGTAGCTACCCTAGACATTGATGTGAGTGCTTGCTAGCCCACCCCAGGTTATATCAGTCACTTCTTCAGTCTCCTGTTTCCACTTCCCCATTCACTTCAGCACTAGAGTCCCAGTGTCACTTAGAAAGATGGACACGGAAAGATTTACCTGTTGGCAAGAGTGGAAGTTATTGGACTGGTGGGAGGTGGGGGTGGGTGGTTAGTGGAAGTATAAAGACAATTGGATAAAAATGAACAGAAATAAAATGGAATGTGAACAGAAATTGAATGGAAAGTGAGAAGAACTGAAATGATTCTTTTTTGTTTAGGGAAAGTATATAACTTGTACAGATCTCAGGGCAAAGGGCCAAAAGTGATACTAATTGTCTTGAGTCATAGAAGTTACACTGATGAGGAATGGGTTATGAATTCCTGTATCTTTCTTATGTGTTTTTTGCTGCCAGGACACAACTAGTACTGTTCTAGAAGAAAGGGAAAGACTGGAACGCTCTTATAGCTTTCTGAGGACACTATGTTATGAAGGGTAAGAACATAGTTACAACATGGATCACTGATCTAGGCTTGAAAGAAGGAAGAACTGTCATTGGTAACAATGGCAGTTTCACCATTAGACATTGGACAGTTCAACCCCTGTGTCCTGGAGCTGTTCATGTATCTGTGACCTCTTCCTGCACTCCCAGTGCAGAACCGTAGTACAGGTTATATTCGAATTTGAAGAATATAACTTTTTGAGATTCCAGCATATAAACAATCAGCTATAGACAATAATCATACTATTTATTTTCTTAGCAAATCTTTTTTTCACAATATTTCTGCCTCAACCTTTACCATACATCTGTTTCCACTCCCAACTGGACATGCCGAAATTTCAAGGGCATGCATCCTGATTTTTAAAAAAATCTTCAGCACTGGCTACCTTCTTTGTATAAATAACCTGCATGCACAATCCTTCTCCTCCAAATTCTCAAGGAGCATTGTGAGGGGGTAATTAAAGCAATCTGTTTCTCCAGCACGTTCTGTCTGTTTTTTCTTTTCATTATTAGATGTGATGACACATTTGCCTGTGTGGCTTCCCACAGATGGCATAAAAATTTTTTGATCAAGTGGTAAGAGTAAACCAACTGTCGTCTCAGATCACAGCTTTCTGTGTTGTTCCCCCAGTGTAACAGCCTCACTTTAATAAAATATTTGCTTTTTT